>NW_025814570.1:0-39439 GCF_018902025.1 Drosophila willistoni | reverse complement strand
AAGGTGGTGGATTGTTATCACCAGTGAGGATAAACAATTGGTTTTTAAAGACATTGATGGGTACTTCCATTGCTGAATGAGTTCATGCCCTGAGCTTTCATCACTGTGGACTGTAGCTGACGTACTACTAGCATTTATGTTAGTAGGGTTCCTAGAGAGCGCGTCTGCTACGACATTTGAGCTACCCGGTTTATTTTCAACTCGTAGTTGTATTCCTCCAGGTAACTTTTCCATTTCTTCAGCTTTATGTTGTTATTTTTTGGGCTGAGAGCATAAGTGAGAGTCTGGTGGTCGGTGTTAAATGATCACCTTGGACTTGCCGTATACATACATTCTTAGCTTATCCAATGCCCATCTATTGCTAGCATTTCTCTTTCATTTTTGTGGCATAAGTTTTCTTCAGCTTTGGATAACGCACGGGAAAGAAATGTAATGGGTCTCCCATTCTGTTCTAGAGAAGCTCCTAGTGCGATGTTTGAGGCATCGGTGGTTAGATGGAACTCTTGTTTAAAGTCAGGTATGCTAGCATAACGTCTTGTGACACTAATGCATTTTTCACTTTCTCAAAGGCATCGGTTCGGCTTCACCGAATCGGATTTCGATCTTACTTGAGACATTTTTCTTCATTTTCAGCTCTGCCATGTTCTCCTCTCAATAACGCAGTCAAGGGTCTAGCTAATTTAGCAAAATCTTTGATAAATCTTCTGTAATAACTAGCTAATCCCAGGAAGGACCTTAGTTTTTTAGGTTCTTTGGTATAGGGAACTTTTTAATGGCTTGGATTTTCTCTGGATTGGTTTTAACTCCTTGAAATTACTACGCTAGGAAGTCAACGCTATGTCTTAGGAATTTGCATTTATCTACTTGGACCTTTATTTGCCTTGGACAAGGTAGAAAATACCAAAGCTAGATGTCGGAAATGCTCTTCCTCTGATTTACTGAATATTATTATGTCGTCGATGTAGACGTAACAGATCTTTCCAATGAGATCTCTCAAAATATCATCGAGAGCTCTTTGGAATATTGATGGGGAATTCTTTAGGCCGAAGGGGAGTCTCGTGAACTCGTATTTCCCTCCATTCACGGCGAATGCCGTTTTTTCAATATCAGATTCCTTAAGGGAAATCTGATGAAATCCGCTCTTTAGATCAAGAACAGAGAAATACTTATTGTTGCCCAACTGCGCAACCATTTCTCCGATTTCGGGGATAGGATACCTATCCGAAACTGTAACTGCATTGAGCTTTCTATAATCTATGACCATCCTATATTGCTTATTCCCAAGGCTGTCACTCTTTTAGGGACTATCCACACAGGGGAATTATAGGGCGACCGTGAGGGTCGTATTATACCATCTCGTAATAATTCTTGTAGCTGGTCTTCTACTACTTCTCTTAGAGAGGCTGGATATGGGTAATGCTTGGTGTAGACTGGAGTGTCTGTTGTCGTTCGGATTTCTCCTTGGACATTAGTAGCATAAGTCAATTTTTTATTTGGGTCCGCGAATAGCGATTTGTACTCCTCTTGGAGCGCCTTTAATCCTAATTTCTGCTGATTAGTGAGCTCATCTGATTTGAGGGTATGGACCTGATGGGCTCGCATCTGCTTTACTTTAACAACATGAGAGTTGTTGACGTATAGTAGATCTTTCCTACATCAATGATAGCGTTTAACTCTCTTAGTGAGTCATTACCTAGAATTCCGTGGAACGGATTCAGATTAGGTAATAGGAAGAATGTTATTGGTTTATTGGGTTCGTTAAATAAACCCAAATGGATATGGCTGGTTATTAAAATGCGACCGCTTACGGTGTTCGCGTAAAACTTGTGTTCATTCGTTTTGATATTTTTTGCTATTTCTGGTTGGACATAGTTCTTGTTCGAGCCGGTATCTATTAAGAAATTGTATGAGGTTCCGTCTTTGTCCCGGACAACAAAGTACGGCAAAGAGGAACACTTTAACCTAAAAATTAACGGTGTCTCGATTTGTGGTTGTTGAGACTCCTGTGGTTGTGGTCTGGTTTCCTCTTGTGCTGTGGGACTAACTCTGAGTTGTCTCCTTGTGAGGTAAAATATTGCTCCTGCTGTTGATATTGTTGAACCTCAGAATATGGGACTGATTCAAAAGGGTCTTCTTGGCCTGATAGCAGCCTGATAATCGGACATATCGGAGTAATGCTCTCCTTGAGGCGGTATGGTGATATATTGTTCACCTGACGGACCGGTTTCGATATGGAATTGCCTCTGCATTTATTGGGAAAATTTACGGTGGACTGGTTTACTCTCTTGGGAGCAAATTGTTGTGGTAAATTAACATTCGGTTTATTCATGTAGTTAACTTTTTTGGTTAAAATAGAGCCGTCGACATCCATTGGAGTTGGTGCGGCTGAGGTTTTCGGGGCAAATGGCCTCGGTGGTGCGTTGAAAAATACGGGGTTATTAGATTGAGGGAATCTATTTTGTGGAATGAACACGTTTTGCATGGGTTTCTGATTATAAAAGTTGTTGTTGTTGTAAGGTTTGGGTGGAATTGCTGGTATGAACGATCGTTGAGGTTGCACGTTAATTTTAGCATACTGTTGGGGTTTTGGTCCTACAGGTGGGCGAATGTCACGATGGCCGATAATGTTTCTAGCCCTCTTATTATCCAACAATTGGCACAATTGCAATGCATGCCTCAGATCTGTAGGTTCAGCTAAGCTCATTCTGTCTGAGAGATTCCGTTCAGACCTCTGATGAAGGTATCTAGAGCCCTATCTCTGACCTGTTTAGCCATGGCTTCCATAGTCCTCGGGAGAATAACCCATCGTTTCGATTTGGTCTAGTATTAGCGACATCTGTTGGTGAACTGCGAAGTAGAAGTCATGAATGGAGGTGCCCTTCTGGGTCATGGTAAACAGCTGATATTCTAAAGTGCTTAAATCTCGTCTGTCCGTGTACTCAGTTAACAAACACTGCGAGATTGCGCCCCAATGTAATGCGGTGCGATAGACTTTCAACAATGTATTGGCATGGCCTGTAATTTTCCTCGAATGGTCATAAGAATTGCATAGTATTTGGGTGTTCCTGAATGGGGGCATACAATTCCATCAATTTTGTGGCGGTAGTAAACCATGTTGAGAAATCTCACGGCTACCTGAGAATTTGTCAAGATTCTTTACGATGTCTGGCACTTTATCTAGTTCATGCCAATCATCCTGAACGCCAGCTGCCTGGTCCTAAAGGGTATATGTCCTGACTGAGAATGATTTAATTGTTTCACTATTTCCTGTAACTGAGACGACAAAATTGTCTGGATAGCTACATCTAGTCCTGAATTGACAGTGCTTCGATTCTATTTGCGGTTGATGCACTTGAGGTGGATGCTGCCTGGGAATCAGAACCTGCTGCATGAATACCACCCTGCTGAAGGACTGCGGCTTTAACCCAGTTGTCTTTAGTCATTTTGGAAATGGATTGTTTTTTTTAATTAGGGTTAATTCAAGGTGTTACGGTATCGGCGAATACGAAAAATATAATCCGCGAAAATTTAATTTTTTGTTTATATTGATAAAAAATTAATTTGAGGTGTTACGGTATCGCGAATACGAAAAATATAGTCCGCGAAAATTAAATTTTTTGCTTATATTGATAAAAATATAGCGGTATGTCCGCTAATCTTGGATTGATAGAAATATAGCGGTATGTCCGCTAATCTTGGATGGAAATGGCTTGTGGTATTATACAAAATTTGCAATATTATTGGTTATTTTTATAAAAATATTTTTTCCAAAATTTCAAAATTATTTTCTCTACTTTTTTTTTTAATATTACTTATTAATTTTTTCTTAACTTTTCATTATTTTCTTTTTCTTTTTTGAATATTACTTATTATTATTTTCTTTCTTAATTTTTCATTATTTTCTTTTTCTTTTTCGAGTGGGAAAAAAATTTAATTAAGGATTTTATATAAAAAAAATTTTTGCTTCTTGATATTGATTCACAAAATTTTTTCACCCACTGTGTTTTCACAACAAAAATTTTATTTCGGTTTTCTTTTGCTTAAGTTTATTTACTTAACTTACATTAATGCTATCATCCTCGGTGCTTTTTACTGATCGGTTTGTAGGAGGTCTCGCTTTTCCAACGTCGAAGGTACTAACTCTCCTGGGCAAACACTTTTGGTTTTCAGTTTTCCTCCGAACTAGTCTTAGAGGAATTCGCAGCGATTAAAATGACCCTGTCTGATTCGTGTATAGTTCGATATAGTGTTTTTGTTTCACTGACTCTAAAGGCCTTTAACGCGTTTTTGGTCACGAATCACTGGTATCTTTCACTAACTCACGATCACGTTGTATTTAGCAGGGTGCCTGCTCGGGCGCCAATTAAACACTTCCTTCACTCACGGGTTAAAAAAATGAATTTTATTTATAAAGTCACTTTTATTACAATACAGTATGTTAATATTATAACTGAAAGATGCTGACTTTGGTGAGCGAATTCGGCGGAGTTTAAGCGAAGTTACCGGTTGGTTTGTACTTAGGCTCAAGACTGGTTGCTATGGTTTAATTATGTTGGATGAAGGCTTGGGTAATCGACGTCGTCGCAGGCGGCGGCGTTGGCTGAGTCCAATAGTCCACTTTAAGTGCGTGGGACCATTCTTTGTTTACACAAGTGTTCAGGACATTCTTTGTTTATTGCCGAAATTTGTGGCGTGATTCTGCGTATGCACCGAACCCGACACCATTCTTCTAAGGCCTGGGAAAATGGGGTGCAGGCTTATTGTTTATCCTAGCGATCGGACTGTTACTTGAGATTGGCGATCATGCGACAAATGGGCATGTGACGATTGAGTGGGGTTGACCAATGGGTATTGCATGTGATGATGAAATAGGGTTGGCCAATGGGCATGCGGTTAATGGGCATGTGTTGACGGACTTGGGTCTATGGCTTCTATGTTATGGTATGAGTTGTGATAGAAGTGCTTAACTTATATATATATATATATATATATATATATATATATATATATTAATAAATGTGCATACATATATATATATATATATTTTAATATTTCCCCATAATATCATCAAGGTCCTGCTCGGCCGCCATCTGTAAGGAAGCTCTGGCTGGGGTACATTTCTCAGTCCCAGAATCCAGTCTACAGAACATTTATTTGATCTGGAGACCCCGGTGAGTATTAGGATTGGTGACTGAGACCACATGAAGGGGGGAAAAGGGAAGGGAAAGGAGTAGGAGGAGAGTCCAAGAGGAGTAGCAACGACTGATCTCGTCTGCCAAGCGAAGCCCGCTTGACCAAGATCCGTTGCCTCTTGGACGGGAGAGGGAAGCAGGAAAGGGAATGTTAGTGTGGTTATGGGAAAGGGATGGTGAAGAGGAACTGCAACGACTGATCTCGTCTGCCAAGCGAAGCCCGCTTGGCCAAGATCCGTTACCTCCTCACATTGAGTGACTAAGCCTAGGGACCAGCGACTGACTTCGTCTGCAGGAGAATAACCCATCCTGTCGAAGTCCGCTGGTCCTTCGGCTCCACTCAAATGGTAAGTGGCCAAGGAGAATGGAAGGGATAGGGTATACCTAGATTCAGTGCCGAATAAAGAAATAATGCCGGGTGGGTTAATGATCATATTATAACGTTTTATTAATAATTAATTAATCCTAAACATATTTGGAAATCTGGGTTCCTACCGCACTCAAGTAAAAATAAAGGGGAACTTTGGTCATGGGCTCACCTGTTAATCCTGAAGGATCTCTCGCTGGTACTCGGTCTCTAGTCTTGGTTTTACTTGGTTACACTTGTTGCTTTGCACTCACTGTTTCACAATGTGATGATTACTCTCATGGCTACTGGCGAAGTGATTTTCTCCTAATTCTAACTCGCTGTCGAAACCCACCCTTGCTTTGCCTACTTATGTCCTAACGGTGAAAACATACGATGCGTCTTGTGCTTTGGCACGCGTGACGATCGCCGTCTCTCTTTTTTTTTTACTTTCGATTCTTTGCTTTTCCATTTGGCATCAGCTCGCGTCGCAGCGACCGATGCTGAGAGACGCACCACTCAGCGACGCGTCGATGCCGGCTGCCACGCCAAGTCGTTAGTCAGAAAGAGATAGATTTAGAACATGAGCATCGTCTGTCGAAAAGAACTACAATTAATTCCATGTTGGAACATTTAGATATGCCCTCCATGGGCGTAACGAAAGATAACCAACAAAGGGGCCCTGCATGGGCGTAGTTTACTTAAATATATACATCAGAAGGGGAACAGTAATGCGGTGTCAGACGATGCCAAGTATTGTGACTCGTCACAAATTTTTGCATAAATATTCAATTATTGAGTTTCTATATTCTGTTCCCATGTCCGAAATGAAAGTCTTCATTGGACCGTACTGCAGAATGGAATCTTCAAATATAGCTTTCGCTACTGTTTTTGCACTTTTGTCTTTTATTGGTATTATTACAAGATATTTAGTTAGACCGCAGACTAAGGTTACTGCGTATTCCGTTCCGTGTTCTGATTTTGGGAGTGGACCGATCGTATCCACAATTACCCTGTCGAAAGCCAGTTGTGGCGTTTCAGTTATGATTAATGGAGTTTTTGGTGTGCTTTGTTATTTTTGCTTGTTGACACTTATTCCATTTTTTTATATATTGAGATATATGCCTTTTGATTTTGGCCATAGTTCTTAATATTCCAGTATGACCTCCTTGTATGGGATCATCGTTGAACGTAAGCAGCATTGCTTCTTTTTCTTTATCGTTATTTGATAATAAGGTCACCGGCTTAAGTAGCGCTACTCTTAATAATTGTAAAATCTTATTGCCCATATTTTTAAAAGATTCTATTGAGATAGTTTCAAAGATCTTTTCGCTCGGTGCCACTTTGACTTGACCTAAGTCGAGAATTCCATTGGTATACATATCGCAAATGTCAATTCTTGCTATAACTTTCTTGCCATGTTTAAATGTGGTTAAAGAATCAGTTATTCGCAAGGTCACTACTTTTTGTACTTCGTCGTTTACAATGACGTCATACACATTGGGCTTAGAAGCATTAAGAGATTGCTTTTGCAACTCTTTTATATTATTTTCTTTTTCTTTTCCTGCGCAGGAATTTGACTGTTTACTTTGATTTCTGGTAGTGACTCTCAGAATTTTGTGACTGGTTGGTATATTTTGTAAGTCCTGTATAGTTATTCTCGATAGCGCGTCGGCTACGAAATTATCTTTTCCCTTTTTAGTTATTATAATAACCACGACCATTGGCCTCTGCGATAATTATATTTGATATTATAATTACCACGGTTTCTTTGGGCATAATAGATGGTATTATTTTGGAAGCTTTCTGTGGATCCCGACTCTACTGAAAGAGTGGTAAATCTAGTGATTGCTTCTTTAGCTGATTGAAAGTGTCCCGATTCTATTAATAATTGGACTCTTGGACTTTTGGTATGACCTACCATGGCATTTACTGCCACTTTGGTAGTATATTTTATTGCTTCCTCACTTGGAAGACCATCGGAAATATATTCGCCTTTAAGGGCGTCGGTCAACTCAGTAATTTCGTTTGTGTATAAAACACAGTTATTGGGGTTTCTCTGCAGATTTTTAATTTTTGCTGTTAAGAGATCTACTGATTCACCCTTGAAGATTGTTGATAGTCTTCGTATTACTTCATCAATCGTTTTTTCCGAGCTTAGGGTATTAGCCGCTTAATTTTGATATTATGAGTTCGATGGCTACCGCTTCGTGCGGTTCTTTTATGGTGTAAAGAACGCGAAGCGCTCCAATGAAACCCGGTAGACTTTTAATATCACCATCGAAGTATGGATCTACCCTCGTTTGTGTCATTGTGTTTTCTTTTGGAATGGCTGGTTTGCTATGACTTATTATTGATTTGGTCGCTTAGACCTGTATTTAATTGACAAAATTTTTCTCTTTTAAAAAATGTTCATAGTTTGCTACTCTATATCTACTATTTCTACATCTGAGTCTGTTAAATCTATGGGTTCATTATTCGGTTCTGATATATTTATCAGCTCGATTGAGTCCTTGAAAAGTTCGTGTACCCATCCGGCAAGTCTTTTCTTAAAGGAGTCTTGGCTAACAATCTACCGTAACCTACTTTTATGGTTTTTTCCATAAGCTCTACAATTTTTTTTTCAAATTTGTAGTTTTGGGCTATCCAATATCTTATCCTTATATTTGCGATTTGTTTCGCCTGATTGTATCAGGAAATCAAGGAAGGGTATATATTTTTTGTAGCCTTTTTGTTTCTGTTTTATTCATGCTTGTTTCGATTTATTTATTTTATTTTTTTTTCTTAATTTTGGAAATTGATATATATATATTTTTTTTTTTCTTTTGATAATAATTTTTTGAAATGCACTTTTATTACAATTGATGCATATGTTATTTAGATCTTATCAAGATCATTAGCATGGCTTAAGGCTCTTTTTGTTACACATTTATTGTGTAGTTTGTATGCTTTATATAACACATATGCGCTCATTATTATTACAATTACTAATAAAAGTGCATTTGTTGGTTTTAAATCTACATTCGATGACTCTATTTTATTGATAACGTTAGCAGTGGTGTCCACTGTCTTGGTATCTATTAACCCCATATTGGGTTCATTAAATATGTCATCAAACTTGCTTATTCTATTATCAAACATCCCTTGCAGAGGGTATTATAAAATTGGTCAGATGTTTGTAACGCACAGAAGGAGACGTTTCCGACCCCATAAAGTATATATATTTTGATCAGCATGAGAAGCTAAGTCGATATAGCCATGTCCGTCTGTCCGTCTGACCGTCTGTCCGTCTGTCCGTCGGTGCGTACGCATTTTACTCAGCCATCTTAAGAGCTATCGGGATGAAATTTTTTTGGGAGCTTTTTTTTACCCCGGGTGAGATAAAGTATGAAAATCTTTGGGATCGGACCACTATATCATATAGCTCTAGAAGAACTAGAAGAAACATTTTTATAAAAATTTGAGTATGCCATGAAATCTACTTATGTGATATAAAACCCCAGAACCCAAAATTTGAATGTGATCGGATAAATATAACACAAGTTACAGTCAATATAATAATCGGCTCTGCTCCCAGCTCTGCCGGCAGCGCTGCTTGCTGTCTACTACGTCTTTCGTCATCAACAGAGTACATACACACACAGACGCAACGCTAACATAAAGTGTATGTGTATGCGTGCGTTGCTTTGCTTTGGGAATGAGGGAAGAAGAACAATTGTAAAAGAGAGTAAAATTGTTTTGTTTGTATATTGATGAATTGAGTTGCAGAAAACAAACATGTAAAATTATTATTACCTAGGACTGCAAGGGTATATAAACTTCGGCATAGCCGATGTTAGCTTTGATATTTCTTGTTTGATATTTTTTTTTTTTTTTTTACAACCGGATTTTTTTTTCCATCACTCTACTTACGTTTGTTTATATGTATTTTTCCCATTCATTCTCATGACGCTGCCCAACTTTGGTGTAGTGGGCGGATTGACTACCACACGTAAGTAATGTTCTGCTCAGCAGCTCCAGCGGTCGTTGTTGCCGTTTATGTTCTAGGTCCGCTTTGCCTTCCGGTCACTTTTTATAAGTTAGTGACCACTGTCACGGTCGCCATGTAATAGGTTTCGGTGTTGTATCCTTTGAGATGTAGTATTTTGGGTTTTAAAAGTAAGACACAAGCAGGTCTTTTCAGTTTGAGTATGGTTTTATTGAATAATTCTTAATTCTATTACAATTGTTCTCTATAGCTAAAACCGCGTAGCTGCGCTGCTGGCAATGCAGGCAGAGGAGCGGTATGCTTATGTATAAACATATTTATGTATAAATGTATGAATGTATAACTTGAAATGTATTACCAGTTATTTGGTATTTTTTCATATATATTAATTGATAAAAATTTTAACCTATCTTTATGCACTAATTGTTTCTTATTCTTTGAATCCTTAATTAAATGTTATCCCTATCCTCTTTTTTTTCTATAATGTATGGGCCTAAATACTTAGGTTTAACTTATGACCGTATCATTAAGTAATAAAACTTTACCTCCTATTTCTAATTCGATATTTTTAACCTTTCTATCATATATTTCCTTATTCTTGCTTTATGCTGTTCTAACATAATTCTGGCTCTTTTATAAGCCTGTTCTAATCTAAATTTTGATTCCTTAGCATAATCTTCTATGTTATATAGTGGATTTATATTATCAACACTATTAAAATGTTTGGGTAAGTTCGCAGTTTTACTAAATACCAACTCATATGGACAATAATCATGTGCCATTGAGGGTGTTGTATTAAAACAATATGCGAAGTATCGTATCCATACGTCCCAGTCAGTTTTGTGAACTGAAATGTATGATCTTAAATATTCATTGAGTGTTCGGTGGCTTCGCCCCACAGTGCCTACAGTTTGGTGATGATGTGCAGTTGAAGTTATCTTTTTAATTTGCAAGTTTTTGCATAAATCTTCAATTATTGAGTTTCTATATTCTGTTCCCATGTCCGAAATGAACGTCTTCATTGGACCGTACTGCAGAATGAAATCTTCAAATATAGCTTTCGCTACTGTTTTTTGGCACTTTTGTCTTTTATTGGTATTATTACAAGATATTTAGTTAGACCCGCAGATTAAGGTTACTGCGTATTCATTTCCGTGTTCTGATTTTGGGAGTGGACCGATCGTATCCACAATTACCCTGGCGAAGCCAGTTGTGGCGTTTTCAGTTTATGATTAATGGAGTTTTTTGTGTGCTTTGTTATTTTTGCTTGTTGACACTTATTACATTTTTTTTATACATATATTGAGATATATGCCTTTTGATTTTGGCCATAGTTCTTAATATTCCAGTATGACTACTTGTATGGGATCATCGTTGAACGTAAGCAGTATTGCTTCTTTTTCTTTATCGTTATTTGATAATAAGGTCACCGGCTTAAGTAGCGCTACTCTTAATAATTGTAAAATCTTATTGCCCATATTTTTAAAAGATTCTATTGAGATAGTTTCAAAGATCTTTTCGCTCGGTGCCACTTTGACTTGACCTAAGTCGAGAATTCCCTTGGTATACATATCGCAAATGTCAATTCTTGCTATAACTTTCTTGCCATGTTTGAATGTGGTTAAAGAATCAGTTATTCGCAAGGTCACTACTTTTTGTACTTCGTCGTTTACAATGACGTCATACACATTGGGCTTAGAAGCATTAAGAGATTGCTTTTGCAACTCTTTAATATTATTTTCTTTTTCTTTTCCTGCGCAGGAATTTGACTGTTTACTTTGATTTCTGGTAGTGACTCTCAGAATTTTGTGACTGGTTGGTATATTTTGTAAGTCCTGTATAGTTATTCTCGATAGCGCGTCGGCTACGAAATTATCTTTTCCCTTTTTAGTTATTATAATAACCACGACCATTGCCTCTACCGCGATAATTATATTTGATATTATAATTACCACGGTTTCTTTGGGCATAATAGATGGTATTATTTTGGAAGCTTTCTGTGGATCCCGACTCTACTGAAAGAGTGGTAAATCTAGTGATTGCTTCTTTAGCTGATTGAAGTGTCCCGATTCTATTAATAATTGGACTCTTGGACTTTTGGTATGACCTACCATGGCATTTACTGCCACTTTGGTAGTATATTTTATTGGCTTCCTCACTTGGAAGACCATCGGAAATATATGCGCCTTTTAAGGGCGTCGTCAACTCAGTAATTTCGTTTGTGTATGAAACACAGTTATTGGGGTTTCTCTGCAGATTTTTAATTTTTGCTGTTAAGAGATCTACTGATTCACCCTTGAAGATTGTTGGTAGATTCTTCGTATTACTTCATCAATCTTTTTTTCCGAGCTTAGGGTATTAGCCGCTTAATTTTGATTTTATGAGTTCGATGGCTACCGCTTCGTGCGGCTCTTTTATGGTGTCAAGAACGCGAAGCGCTCCAATGAAACCCGGTAGACTTTTAATATCACCATCGAAGTATGAATTCTACCCTCGTTTGTGTCATTGTGTTTTCTTTTGGAATGGCTGGTTTGCCTATGACTTATTATTGATTGGTCGTTTAGACCTGTATTTAATTGACAAAATTTTTCTCTTTTAAAAAATGTTAATAGTTTGCTACTCTATATCTACTATTTCTACATCTGAGTCTGTTAAATCTATGGGTTCATTATTCGGTACTGATATATTTATCAGCTCGATTGAGTCCTTGAAAATTTCGTGTACCCATCCGGGCACCTCTTTTCTTAAAGGAGTCTTGGCTAACAATCTACCGTAAGCTACTTTTATTGTTTTTTCCATAAGCTCTAACAATTTTTTTTTCAATTTTGTAGTTTTGTTTCGCCTGATTGTATCAGGAAATCAAGGAAGGGTAAATATTTTTGTAGCCTTTTTGTTTCTGTTTTATTCATGCTTGTTCGATTTATTTATTTTTATTTTTATACCCTTGCAAAAAGGGTATATTAATTTTGGTCAAAGTGTGCACCGCATAGAAGGAAGCATCTCCGACCATATAAAGTATATATAATTAAATATTCGATTTTCTCGATAAGGAAAAAAAAGATATTTTTTCGTGAGTTAAGCAACGTACTTTATTATTTGAAAGAAAACTTAGAACTGATTACAAAAATGTCTTATGGTTATATTTATAGCTAAATTTGGGAGCCCTTTGGTGGCGTGGTTGATATTTCGACGATTTGATTGGTCCGATTTTAAGTGCTGAGTTAGCGTTCTCACGCCTTTGGTTGTTAGGGGGACAATTATTATTTCAAGTGTTCAATTGTTTATGTTAGTTTTTATGGATTAGCGTTCATACGCTTTGGTTTTGAGGGGGACAATTATTACTTCAAGTGTTCGATTGTTTATGTTAATTTTTATGGATTAGCGTTCATACGCTTTGGTTTTGAGGGGGACAATTGTTTATAAAAACGGATGTTTACTTTAACGTTATGAATTTTAGGGGCCGAAATATTTATATGTTATTGGGTATTGGAGTCGGATATATGACTCCCCCATCCTAAAGAAAATAGCCTGTCCTCAGGCGGATACATTGGGATATGTCTGTGGGACCACGATTGTTATTTGATCGGAAATGCTTAATAATTAATTTTTGTGGCATTGCCTTAAACTTATAGATTAAGTATGTAATCAAACTTATTATAGTAAGTATAAAAGTGGTTAATGTAATAGTTTGAAATGCAGTATAATATTTCGTATGTTCGTTAATTATCTCTTTTGTTTGGATAAAGGAAATAGGTTCTAGCCTGGTGATATTGTTTGTTACATAAATGCTTTGGCTATAGTCAAGTAATGAATTTATTATTGATATTTCGTTTAGTTGTAAGGCACAATCGTAAATTTTTATTATGTTATTGCCTTCTATTATTAATTCGTTGTTTACGCAATTTTGATTAAGTTTAGTTTTTGGTAGATTCCATGTTACAATTATGTTTGGTTCAATGTAATTAGTTTGAAAATTCTTATATGTCTTAGTGTATTTACAAGTGGTTGGGATTTGATTTAAAATGCCTATTATACATTCGTTAGTTTCTATTTGTTTTGTGTTTTTATTGAACAAAGTGTTGTTATTAAAATAGTATTTATCGTATGAATTTTCTGTCAAAATATTTTATTCTCGTCTGGATAAGGAAGTATCTCAAAGATAGGGGTTTTTATTACTTCTTGAGGAATGTTTGAAATGATAAATATCTCGTTTGAACTTGGTTTAAGCCAGGTGGAAGTTTTTGTATTCAATAGTTTTTCCGAATTAACATGACTTAAGTGATTATGTTTTAAAAGTTTTGGGTTGAAAATTCCTAATCTAGTGAGCTGCATGCCCATTTCTATGTCTTCAATGTATTCTGTGAAATGCTCAAAATTAAAGATTAGAACTTCTAATCTTACTGATTTTTCTTTTTCTTCCCTGAGGCTGTTTATTACTTCTAAACCTTTATTAACAGTGTCTATTACGTAATTTAGTTCGTTTGCTTGTACGCTATTGCTTTCAAGATTATTTATTTTTTCTTCTAATTCATCTTTATCTTCCTGATCAAGAGTACCAAAAAGATATTTGTATATTGAACCAATTCCGTTAATTAGTCCTCGTTTGTTACGTTTTACAATGTGTATTCCATTAATTTCCCTACTTAGTTTTTCTGTTAAGTATTGAATATGGATTAGGTTTTTAAATTCTTGTGCTTGTTGCATTAAATTATTATATGTAATGTCTATTAGAGTTAAATTCACTTTTAAATAATGATATTCAAAGTTTGTCGGTAAGTCCATGGTTCCTGTTTTAAATATTAAGTAACCGTTTGGTGCTTTTACTGGGTTTATGTCAATGGATTGACTGCATGTTGATTTTAATGTTAAGAATAGCATGATGCATAAAAAAGTCATCTTGTTGACCTGTAATTAATTAATTGTCGTATTTGCTTTTATTAACTTTCTTTTCTTCTTGAATTTTGATTTGTAGTGTGTAACTTTTTGTCCTCTATTTCTTTCTTCAAAATGTTTCTCGTCTAACTGATTTATTTCTCCTGTCTTTTTGAATGGATTTGTCGTTTTTGACTTTACTAATGGTGCTTGTTTAAATCTAGTGTCGATTTCGAAGTCGTGTCTATCTTCATTTTAATTGTTTATTTGATGTATTTTTCTTGTTTGGGTATTATAGTCGGGGGATCCTGCATAGATAAAATGTCCGCTGGTGTTCGGTTAGTTGTTTTATGTCTCGTCTTATGGTTGTATACGTAGAGAATTTTTTCAAATTTAAGTAATTTATCTTCGATGTCATTTTCACTATTTATAATTCTGAGTTTTTCATTTACTGTTTTATGGAATCTTTCTACATCTGAGATGCCGTTTTTACTTGATGTGATTTCTAACTTTACATTTTCTTCTTGTAGCCAATTTTTTAGTGCTATACACAGAAATGCTGAATCTTTGTCTGATTTTATTTCTATTGGTTTGCCCATTTCAGTGAATACTTTCATAATTGCTCTCTTGGCTTCTAACCAATCTCCTAGACTTTACTTCTACAAGTGTTGCAAATTTCGAGTAAATGTCAATGCATGAGAGGAATTGTAAATTGTCGATCATGTAAAAGTCCATGACGTATTTTTCTCTGATATTAAAAAGTTCTGGTGTTATTTCAAAGTTAGTTTTGTATTTCTATTTTCTGTCTTTGCGATATTGCATACTGAGCATTCATTAATAATGTTTTGAATTAGGTCTTGAAAATCGGGAAAATAATATTTTTCTTTAAACAAATTAATCGTTTTTTCAATTCCTGGATGTAATAATTCTTTATGTTGTTTTAGGATTATTTCTTTAAATTGTGCAAACGTTTGAAGGTCCTCTAACTTAATGCTAGATTTCGAGGTTTTTGTATTTGCGTTTGGTTGTATTATTTCGATAAAAGCTTGTTGGAATATGGGAAAATCTTGTTCATTATGAAAATATAGTACAGTGTTCTTACTGCAAAGATATCTTATGATTATATCCCTTGCGTAAGCATTGGTCATTTCTTTGTATGTTATTTTTATGTTTGTTTTGTAAAAGTAAGTTGTTGTTTCTGCTTTGTCTTCTGAACCTCTAATGAATTCTATTTGTCTGTTGTAATAATTAATGGGTCTTTCTACTATTGGAATGTAGTTTTCATTATCCTCGTGAGCACTATGTATTGTAGCTGCTGTGCTTTCTGTTGATCCTAAAAAGTTTTCATCTATTTTAGCTCTGGAAAGGGCATCTGCTACATGATTTTCTTTGCCAGGTAAATATTTAATTTTGTAATCAAACTCATTTAGTCTTACTTTCCATCTTTGAAGTTTCATATTTGGTTCTTTTATATTGTTGAGCCATACTAAAGGCTTATGGTCGCTTAGAATCTCGAACTTTCTACCGAAAAGGTATGGCCTAAAATATTTAGTTGCCCATACAATAGATAGTAATTCCTTTTCTATGGCTGAATAATTAAGTTCGTGTTCGTTAAGTGTTCTACTACCATAAGAAATAGGTCTATGGTCCTGTGAAAGGAACGCACCTAAAGCTATGTTGCTGGCATCTGTGGTTAGGAAAAATGGTTTTTTGAAATCGGGATATGCAAGTATAGGATCATTCATAAGGAGATATTTTAATTTTTCAAAGGATGAAATATAATTTGGGTCGTTTATATTTATTTTAGCTCCTTTCTTTAATCCTAGAGTTAAAGGTTTTGCAATATGTGCAAAGTTGGGTATAAATTTCCTGAAGAATCCGCATAATCCTAAGAATGATTTAATTTCTTTTGGAGTTTTGGGTATCGGAAAATTTTGAATTGCTTTGACTTTATCTGGGTTAGGTTTTATACCTTCTGTTGTTATTATATGACCAAGGAATGGAGTTTCCTTTTTCATAAATTCGCATTTGTCAAGTTGGAGTTTAAGATTAGCTTCTCTTAGTTTGTTAAATACCTTTCTGAGTGATAGTATGTGTTCCTCCAATGAAGTGGAGTACACAATGATGTCATCCAGATAAACAAGGCAATCCTTATAAATAAGGTCTTCCAAAAGATTATTCATGCATCTTTGGAATGTTGCCGGGGCATTTTTAAGACCAAATGGCATACGTGTGTATTCGTAATGGCCATGTTTAGTTGAGAAAGCTGTTTTTGCAATAGATTCAGGATCCATTTGAATTTGATGAAATCCCTTAGCTAAATCAATGGTGGTAAAGTATTGGCATTTTCCTAGTTTGTCGAGAATTTCGTCCATGACTGGAATTGGAAATTTGTCGTCTATTGTGACTTCATTTAGATTTCGATAGTCAATGACTAATCTGAATTTTTGTTTCTTGGAAGCATCTCCTTTTTTTGGGACGATCCAAATGGGTGAACAGTAGGGGGAATTCGATTTTCGAATGATACCCTGTTCAATCATTTCATTTATTTGTTTGTTGACTTCCATATCAAATGTTTGGGGATATTTGTATGGTCGTTTATAGATTGGGTCCTCATGTTTTGTATGAATAGAGTGCTTTATTGTACTCGTGAAAGTCAAATTTTCACCTTCGCGGTACTGAATGTCACTGAATTCGTACAAGACCTTTTTTAGTTTTTGAGTTTCTTCGTTGTTTAAATGGTCGAGTCTATACTCATTGCTTTCTATTATTTCGTTTTCAATCGCAAAATTTGTTTCCGGGTCCCTTTCTGTGGGTGGGTCCAAAACTTCTATGTTTTGTTCTTCTTCTATTTCTTCAACATCTCTAAAGTAAAATGTATAGTTTCCTAATTTTGCGTATTCTTCTTCATAATTTATTTGTGCTTTGCAGGCTTTTAGGAAAGTTCTGCCTATCAACATGTCGTATTTATTTGAAAATTTATGGATATAAAATTTTTGTTCTGTCGGACAAAGTTTGCTGGGTGCAAGGAAAATAATTTCTTTTAGTTCTACTGCTCCTTCAATCATGTGAATTTTGGAATCTCCTAAATAGGTTTTGAAATTAAAAAAGTTTTCGGACATTATATTGATTGAAGAGCCTGAGTCGACTACACATCTCAAAGGTTTATTGTTCATCATTATTCTGATGAAGGACTTGTCTCTATCTCTTCTTCCGATTGATCCGAGGCATTCTGATGAAAATTTTCGGATGTATCCATTTTGCTAATTCCACTATTACTTTCTCTTTGCCTTTTTGTAGGCTGGTTTGCTACATTATTCTTTGAATAGTTGTTTTGCTGTTGATTATTCATTGGATTTTGAGCCCTGTCAATATTTAATTTTTGTTGAAATTCTTGGAATAGTTTTTGGTTAGGTATTGTATCTGATTGTTTTGTTTGAGACGGAATTGTACTATTGGGTACAAAAGTTTTTCCACCTTTTTGATTCTGATTTTGGCTTTGATTTGATTTTCTTATTTCTGTTATACTATTTTCGTATAACCCTTCTCTTTGAGCTACTTGCTTCAATTTACTGACTGTGGTTATATCGTATCTAGCTAACGTCATGAATAATCTATCGGGTAATTTTTTGTTTATTACGTCTTTTATGGTGTTATTTAACGCGTTTGTATAAAGCGCGGTGTTATTCGCATCGTTTTCTAGACTTAATTTGTTTGTTATAATGTAAGACTTATCTTCTAATTCGGTTACAAACTTACGAAGATTTCCTGCGTAGCTGGTGTTGTAGAGGCGTCGCAGAAGTTCCTCACAGGGGGTCTGCGTTTTTAATTCGTTGATAAGGAGTGTCCTTAGTTCCGGCCAGGTGTTAGATTGTCCAATTTGTGAGAGTCGTTGTGCTTCTCCGGTGAGCTGCATCTCGATTGCACTGAACAGTATGTTATGCTGCCTTATATCATTGGTTGGATATAGGTGCATAATAAAATCTATCCTCCTTATAAACGACGTCAGATTTTCTGGAGCTCCATCGTAATTTGCCACCTGTCTTAATGAAGACAGTGCTTGGTTGAGGTGGGCTTCGGTGAGTTCTACAGCCATTTTATTTCTTTTAATTTTTTTGATTTTTCTGGGTTTTAGTGATGGTTTGTTTTGTTTTTTTTTTTTCTGTGTTTTAGTGATGGTTTGTTTTGGGTTTTTTTTTTTCTAGGTTTTAGTGATGTGTTGTTTTGTTGATCTTCTGGGTTTTTTGTGATGTTTTGTTTGTTAATTTTCTGGGTTTTGGTTATGTTTTATTTTGGATTTTGGTTTTTTGTTCGCACACAAGTTGGCGGTTTTGTTCCTCAATTGGATTTAATAGTTGTAACACACAGTTAATATTTTCGCGCACAGTTGGCGTAAATATTTTTTTCTTTGGTTGCAACACACAGTTGATACTTCCGCGCACAGTTGGCAGAAAATATTTTTCACTGTTGTAGATTTTTGAGCACTACCCGTAAGTTCTTGATGTCGGATCGGAAATTTATTTTATAGTGATTATTCACTAATTCTATGTAACGCACAGATAACAATTCTACGCGTCGCACGGATAGAATAACAGTTCACTAAAATAATTATTCACCAATTCTATGTAACACACGGATAACAATTCTATATGTAACACGGATAGAATAACTTTTTTCCAATCCTACCGACTGCGCCAATTAAATATTCGATTTTCTCGATAAGGAAAAAAAAGATATTTTTCGTGAGTTAAGCAACGTACTTTATTATTTGAAAGAAAACTTAGAACTGATTACAAAAATGTCTTATGGTTATATTTATAGCTAAATTTGGGAGCCCTTTGGTGGCGTGGTTGATATTTCGACGATTTGATTGGTCCGATTTTAAGTGCTGAGTTAGCGTTCTCACGCCTTTGGTTGTTAGGGGGACAATTATTATTTCAAGTGTTCAATTGTTTATGTTAGTTTTTATGGATTAGCGTTCATACGCTTTGGTTTTGAGGGGGACAATTATTACTTCAAGTGTTCGATTGTTTATGTTAATTTTATGGATTAGCGTTCATACGCTTTGGTTTTGAGGGGGACAATTGTTTATAAAAACGGATGTTTACTTTAACGTTATGAATTTTAGGGGCCGAAATATTTATATGTTATTGGGTATTGGAGTCGGATATATGACTATATATTCTTGATCAGCATGACGAGACGAGTTCATATAGCCATGTCCGTCCGTCCGTCCGTCTGTCCGTCTCTCCGTCCGTCTGGATCAACGCAAACTCCTCCTAGACCGTTGAAGGTACAGAGTTGAAATTTTGCATGTAGGCTTGTATATACTGCAGGTGTTGTATATTTCGGATTCAGCCGGATCGGACCACTATATCATATAGCTCCCATTCACCGGATTTTTTTTTCCCATTACTCTACTTACTTTTGTTTATATGTATTTTTCCCATTCATTCTCATGACGCTGCCCAACGTTGCAGTGGGCGGCTACAACACGTAAATAATATTCTGCTCAGCAGCTCCAGCGGTCGTTGTTGCCATTTATGTTCTAGGTCCGTGCTGGCAATGCAGGCAGAGGAGCGGTATGCTTATGTATAAACATATTATGTATGAATGTATAAATGTATAATGTTTACATAAGAGTATGTATGTATATATGTCGCCGCTGCGAGAGAGTGAGGATGTATCATATTGCATATTGGGCCAGAGTGGCCGCGCGTGTTATATTTGCCGACACAGCAATTGTCCAGCACCATGCACTCATGGGTGGTTATGTTTCTTAAGAGGCAAATGTACTTGAATGTTACGCACATAAATATTGTTACTAATTGATACAATATATTTGTATACATTGTAATGTTGTTATTCTAGAACATGCTACATCCCCCCTCTTTAGAAAAATAACGTAATTATATGGAGTTATTTTCTAATGGAAATTTATTTATGTATTATTGTTAAAAAGAATTTTTTTTTTTTGTGGTTTTTTTTTCAATTTGAATGTTTGATTTTCTGTTTGATGATATATATTTTGTATGTATGTATAGTGTCATTAAATGCAGATAAAAATTTTTGTCTTGTTTTATTATTATTGTTTTTTTTTCATATATATTAATTGATAAAAATTTTTAACCTATCTTAATGCACTAATTGTTTCTTATTCTTTGTATCCTTAATTAAAATGTTATCCCTTTCCATTTCTTCTATAATGTATGGGCCTAAATACTTAGGTTCTAACTTATGACCCGTATAATTAAGTAATAAAATTTACCTCCTATTTCTAATTCGATATCTTTTACCTTTCTATCATATATTTCCTTATTCTTTGCTTTATGCTGTTATAACATAATTCTGGCTCTTTTATAAGCCTGTTCTAATCTAAATTTTGATTCCTTAGCATAATCTTCTATGTTATATAGTGGATTTATATTATCAACACTATTAAAATGTTTGGGTAAGTTCGCAGTTTTACTAAATACCAACTCATATGGACAATAATCATTTGCCATTGAGGGTGTTGTATTAAAACAATATGCGAAGTATCGTATCCATACGTCCCAGTCAGTTTTGTCAACTGAAATGTATGATCGTAAATGTTCATTGAGTGTTCGGTGGCTTCGCTCTACAGTGCCTACAGTTTGGTGATGATGTGCAGATGAAGTTATCTTTTTAAGTTGCAAGTTTTTGCATAAATCTTCAATTATTGAGTTTCTATATTCTGTTCCATGTCCGAAATGAACGTCTTCATTGGACCGTACTGCAGAATGAAATCTTCAAATGTAGCTTTCGCTACTGTTTTTGCACTTTTGTCTTTTATTGGTATTATTACAAGATATTTAGTTAGATCGCAGATTAAAACTGGTGCGCTAATCAACGCTGCCTTTAGCTGTTCAAATGCGATTTGATGATCGTCACCGAACACAAACGTTGCATCTTTTCTTAACAAGTCTGACAATGGTTTCGCTATCAATGCATAAGCCTCTATGAAACGACGAAAATTAGAAGTTAGTCCAAGAAACCTTTGTACACTCTTGTAATTCTGTGGTTTTGGATAATTTTTCACCGCCTGTGTTTTTGCTTTAGTAGGCCTTATAGAACCCTTTTCGACAATGTATCCATAACTCTATATTTTATGAACTGACACTTCTGCCATTTAATGCGCAAACCAATATCCGATGCCCAATTTAACACACAAGCTAAAATAGCTTGTAAATTCCTTCTTTAGTATCCTTTGAAGGAATAATTACATCACCCATATGAGGGGAATTTGAAATTCCAAATAGGACATACAAAATTCGAACTGACCGCTATGTGTCACAAAAGCAGTATGCTTCCTTGAGTTGGGCTCCACAGGAACATGAAAATATCCATTTTCAAGATCCAAGGTTGTAAACACTGTATTACCCTGCAATCTCTCAATTACATTATCTATAAGTGGCATTGGGAAATGTTCTCTTACAATCTTAGCATTCAAACGTCTATAATCACAGCAAAGTCTTTTTCCTCCATCCTTTTTTGGAACAAAAAATACTTGGTTGAATGATACCCTCGGCTAACCATTTTTCTACTGTTGAGTCCACGATACCTTTATCAACGAAAGATAAACGCCTCGGCCGTTCGTATACTGGGCATTCGTACATAACTGTATATAACTGTGAATAAGCTGCTTGACTTCTTTGACGTCCGATTTAGTTAAATGGCACAAATCTATTTCACTCTTTTCTTCTTCAGCTAATAAGCACAAACTTTCAAATTCCTGTAACATACCCTTCGGTACTCACTTTTACACACTCCCAATAAACGGTCTCGTTCATCGTTTAATTCTATACCATGAAGTTTTCTGATAATATCATCTCTTATTAAACATAGATCACATCCTGTATCTATGAGTGCAGACAGCTCAACGTTTCCACATGATATTGTTTTGAAAATAGCTTTCCTTTTACATTGATCTCCTTTGACATGGTACTAGCCCTACTGTATTCCTTTTTAGTATCTAATTTACGTGTCGGGCATACTGTTGCTATATGCCCTATCTGATCACACTTAAAGCACTTAATCTTCGGACACTGACTCATAAAATGAGATACTTCGCCACACTTAAAGCATTTCTCGGTTGTTTAGATATTTCCGCTTTTCTATTATCCTTCTCATTATGATTTCTGTTTCTATTTACCACTTGAGGGGCGACCAAAGTAAACCTTTTCGTAAATTGTAATCTGATCCTTCAGCTGAATGACTGTCTTTGCCTGATACAAGTTACTTTTGTTAGCATTTGAATAAGGTATTCCTTCTATGAAATATTCTATAAGACTAGCTTCATCTAAATTTATGAAACTGCCTATTTCCCTCAGACTCTAAAGGTACTCACGAAAATCTTCATTTGGGCGTTTACGTCTATTTTGCAACAATTTAGGTACTTCAATTGCTGATACTTCTGAGCCGAACTCGCTTAACAAAATTCTTTTTAATGATATCCAATCAGTCACTCCTCGCTCACTACGCACAAAAACTTTTGCTGCACCTTTTAATAATTGCTTCGCATAAATAAATTTCTGTAGTGTGTTCCATTGAACTGCTTCTCCATTATCTTCAAAATCCCGTAACCAATTTTCTATAGAGTAATTTAGTAATTAGTTAGTAGTTAGTAATTTAATTTTCTCTTCTTTTAGCAATTACAAAATATAATTATTTCTCTTTCAATATTTACTTTTCTTTTAATTCCAAATTTATTTACTTTACTTTTGAATATAAAATTTATTTACTTTACTTTTGAATCAACAATAATTTACTTTACTTTTGAATTAACATCAATTTACTTTACTTTTATTCAAGCCAATCTTTTAGTTATTAGTTATCATTTTGACATAAATTTATATTGATTTAATTTAATGATTGCGTCAACTCAATTTAAATTATAACATCTTTCGTTCTGTAAACATAATGTTAATTAACATAAACATCTGGCTCACCACTAAGTTGCCTTCTCGCTCGCTCGTGTTGTCTCATCAACGCCGTTTATTCGTGCCAATTTTGTTGATATGTCGATCTTCCACGAATGCTCTCACTAACGCTGTCGCGCTCGTGACGCCAATGCCGATGTCTCGCTCGTGACGCCAATGCCGTATTGTCTCCCTCTTGTACAAATTTTTCCACTGCTGCCGCCAAATTTGTGCGTCTAATGCTTTCTGGTAGCTTCTATTGCCGCCAATTTTTACATGAGTCGCTTGCCGGCAATTTCTCAAGAATTTCCCACTCTAGGTACAGCTGCTCACCACATAGATTCCATGTTCCAGGCCATTTGCCACATAAATCTACCATCTCAGTGAATAGTTCCCACGACGATACTCCAACACATTTACAAAAATTACGCTATACCAGCCTCATCGCCACGTAAATTTTTGCAAAATGTAAATGTACATACATATCTCACTTCTGACGACAATTTTTGGGACACGTTAATGCAATCCCACTTTTTCCTCCCGAATTTCTAGGCCCTTTTTACTCACAATCAATCTTACAGTTTTATTCAACATTATTTCTTTATACATTTATTATTAATTATTACATTGCTATACTCTTTTTTCGAGCAGCCACGAGGAACACAATCCGTCGACACAACTTGACGCCATAAAAACTCTTTTCTCAATGATATCGATGGTTTGTCATCGATATCGTTGATAACCTTTAAATTATGCACCTCTGAACTGGTTCAATACAATCGACCGCTTCTCGTCGACCCATTCCCACATTTATGTACGAAAAATATTCTTCACCCCCTGCCCTGCTCCTTCTTCAGCCCTTTTTCTTTACAATCAATAAAGTAATACTCCCAACATAAAACAAAAACAGAGGGCCGGGGCTAACTTTGACCGCGTCAAAGTTTGTATACCCTTGCAAGTTTTTTGTTTAAAAGGTCTTATGTTTGCGAAAAAACGGCTTAGGAAATAACGAAGTTATTGATCAAATTCACTGTTCACCACCGATTGTTCCTATGGGAGCTATATGATATAGTCGCCCGATCTTAATCAAATTTGGTACAGTCATTAATACTTATGTAAAACTGAGAAATATAAATTTGTATGCCAATTTCTTCAAAAGACGTTATTGACCAAATTCACTGTTTTCGACCGATCGGTCCTATGGAAGCTATATGATATAGTCACCCGATCTTGATTAAATTCGGCACAGTAGTTTGTTAAAGTAATAAATTCATAAATATTAAATTTCACGACAATAGCTCAGAAAATAACGAAGTTATTAAGAAAAGTCACTGTTCGTGACTTTGACGTTTGTATGGGAGCTATATGATATAGTGATCCGATCCGGCTGAATCCGAGATATACAACGCCTGCAGTATATACAAGCCTACAAGCAAAATTTCAGCTCTTTAGTTCTTACGGTCTAGGAGGAGATCGCGTCGATCCAGACAAACGGACGGACGGACGGACTATGGCTATTTGAACTCGTCTCGTCGTGCTGATCAAGAATATATATACTTTATATGCACACTTTTGACCAAAATTAATATACTATTTTTGCAAAAAAGAAAAAAAAAGAAAAGAAAAAAAACCCCCCAACAACGAGCAAAGAGATACTTCCCATTTCTATCTTTGATTTTTATTCCCTTGCAAAAAGGGTATATTAATTTTGGTCAGAAGTGTGCAACGCATAGAAGGAAGCATCTCCGACCATATAAAGTATATATATTCTTGATCAGCATGACGAGACGAGTTCATATGGCCATGTCCGTCCGTCCGTCCGTCTGTCCGTCTGACCGTCTGTCCGTCTCTCCGTCCGTCTGGATCAACGCAAACTCCTCCTAGACCGTTGGAGGTACAGAGTTGAAATTTTGCATGTAGGCTTGTATATACTGCACGTGTTGTATATTTCGGATTCAGCCGGATCGGACCACTATATCATATAGCTCCCATACAAACCGCAAAGTCACAAACAGTGACTTTTCTCAATAACTTCGTTATTTTTTGAGCTATTGTCGTGAAATTAAATATTGGTGAGTTTATTATACATATAAACGACTATGCCAAATTTTATCAAGATCGGGTGACTATATCATATAGCTCCTATAGGAACGATAGGTCGAAAACAGTGACTTTTTTCAATAACTTCGTTACTATTGACGCGATTGCTTTCAAATTAAAGTTAGTTTAGTATATCTGTTAATATTTGTGCCGCATTTGATAAATATCGGGTTACTATATCATATAGCTCCCATAGGAACGATCGGTGGAAAACAGTGACTTTGATCAATATCTTCGTTATTTCCTATGCAATGATTGTTGGCCGTTCTTTCGCAAACATTAGCCTTTTTAGATAAAATGTTTTTCCACTTTGATGGCTATAGGTAAGGAAAAAGTTACCAAAAAGTTGCAAGGGTATACAAACTTTGACGCGGTCGAGGTTCTCTCTCTCTTGTCGCATGCACGCAGGCAGGTCGGCAAAATATAAATAATTGTGGTAACTGGGTTTCGGCAGAAATACAATCCCTTGTCGATGATTACCGTTATAGACTGATATAACCGGTCGACTGTCGTTGGTTTCATTGTCCTGAACTCCTGACATTTGTGGAAATTAGATTAGATCGGCGTCTGCGACATTTACGTCTGTTAACGAAATTTCACATTGTCCGGCAGGAATTCCCAAACGTTTTTCAATCTTTTTTTTTCAAACTAAAAATGGTGTCATAATTGGAAACGCTGAATTCCACATTCTACTTAGGCAGAAAAAGCTCACTTGGTTATATAAGACCATTTATTTATATCCTTACGAATACTTACTCTCTTCGATTGTTGTTTAATAATAATTATCAACATTAATATTATGAACGTGACTGTATTATTTTTAGTATAAACTGTGAACTGCGAGCACACGATGTCGAATGATTCAAATGCTGTGCACACAGGGCATATCGAATTTTAGCCAAATCCCAGGCATTCTTAGATCTCAAAATTCTGGAATTATTTCTATCGTAGATAGATTCGAAACTCAACGAGCTAAACAGTAGGCAAGTGAAAAGCTTTCAGACACTTTCGTCAAGTTGGCTTTTTAACTCTTTTATTTCTTGGTTGCACTGCATACTATGCAAATGCCGCAATGTATCAACAATAAACTTAACAGCAAAGTATGCAACAATAAACTTAACAGCAAAGCAAAGTAAATTTGTATATTTCGCCTTAAGCAAAACCATTTGAACATAGAACCGAAACAATGACAAACTAAGAAAAGAAAAGTTCCTGAAAATTGGTCGAATGTAGTGAATCTGCTACAGCATGGAAAACCGAAAACCTTTTTGCGGTCTAATAAACGGCGCCAAGAGAGAATTCGCCTACGTAGCTACAAAGTATAAGTATTTTTTTTTTTATACCCTTGCAGAGTTTATTATAAAATTGGTCAGATGTTTGTAACGCACAGAAGGAGACGTTTCCGACCACATAAAGTATATATAATTAAATATCCGATTTTCCCAATAAGGAAAAAAAAGATATGTTTTGTGAGTTAAATGCAACGTACTTTATTATTTGAATGAAAACTTAGAACTGAGTTACAAAAATGTCTTTTGGTTATATTTATAAGCTAAATTTGGGAGCCCTTTGGTGGCGTGATTGATATTTGGATGATTTGATTGGTCCGAATATAATTGCTGAGTTAGCGTTCTCACGCTTTTGGTTGTTAGGGGGACACTTATTATTTCAAGTGTTTAATTGTTTATGTTAATTTTATGGGTTAGCGTTCATACGCTTTGGTTTTGAGGGGGACAATTGTTTATAAAAACGGATGTTTACTTTAACGTTATGAATTTTAGGGGGCGAAATATTTATATGTTATTGGGTATTGGAGTTGGATATATGACTCCCCCATCCTAAAGAAAATAGCCTGTCCTCAGGCGGATACATTGGGATATAGCGAGGAGTTTTTCTCAGCTGTAAATATTGGAGTATCAATTTTGTTTATAATTTGGGACTCAGTTTTTCAACAATTGGGGTTTCGATTATGTCTGTGGGACCACGATTGTTATTTGATCGAAAATGCTTAATTAATAATTTTTGTGGCATTGCCTTAAACTTATAGATTAAGTATGTAATCAAACTTATTATAGTAAGTATAAAAGTGGTTAATGTAATAGTTTGAAATGCAGTATAATATTTCGTATGTTCGTTAATTATCTCTTTTGTTTGGATAAAGGAAAAGGTTCTAGCCTGGTGATATTGTTTGTTACATAAATGCTTTGGCTATAGTCAAGCAATGAATTTATTATTGATATTTCGTTTAGTTGTTAGGCACAATCGTAAATTTTTATTATGTTATTTTGATTAAGTTTAGTTTTTGGTAAATTCCATGTTACAATTATGTTTGGTTCAATGTAATTATTTTGAAAATTCTTATATGTCTTAGTGTATTTACAAGTGGTTGGGATTTGATTTAAAATGCCTATTATACATTTGTTAGTTTCTATTTGTTTTGTGTTTTTATTGAACAAAGTGTTGTTATTAAAATAGTATTTATCGTATGTATTTGCTGTCAAAATATTTTTATTCTCGTCTGGATAAGGAAGTATCTCAAAGATAGGGGTTTTATTATTTCTTGAGGAATGTTTGAAATGATAAATATCTCGTTTGAACTTGGTTTAAGCCAGGTGGAAGTTATTGTATTCAATAGTTTTTCCGAATTAACATGACTTAAGTGATTATGTTTTAGAAGTTTTGGGTTGAAAATTCCTAGTCTAGTGAGCTGCATGCCCATTTCTATGTCTTCAATGTATTCTGTGAAATGCTCAAAATTAAAGATTAGAACTTCTAATTTAACTGATTTTTCTTTTGCTTCCCTGAGGTTGTTTATTACTTCTAAACCTTTATTAACAGTGTCTATTACGTAATTTAGTTCGTTTGCTTGTACGCATTGCTTTCAAGATTATTTATTTTTTCTTCCAATTCATCTTTATCTTCCTGTCAAGAGTACCAAAAAGATATTTGTATTTGAACCAATTCCGTTAATTAGTCCTCGTTTGTTACGTTTTACAATGTGTATTCCATTAATTTCCCTACTTAGTTTTTCTGTTAAGTATTGAATATGGATTAGGTTTTTAAATTCTTGTGCTTGTTGCATTAAATTATTATATGTAATGTCTATTAGAGTTAAATTCACTTTTAAATAATGATATTCAAAGTTTGTCGGTAAGTCCATGGTTCCTGTTTTAAATATTAAGTAACCGTTTGGTGCTTTTACTGGGTTTATGCCAATGGATTGACTGCAAGTTGACTTTAATGTTAAGAATAGCATGATGCATAAAAAAGTCATCTTGAGTTGTTGACCTGTAATTAATTAATTGTCGTATTTGCTTTTATTAACTTTCTTTTTCTTCTTGAATTTTGATTTGTAGTGTGTAACTTTTTGTCCTCTATTTCTTTCTTCAAAATGTTTCTCGTCTAACTGATTTATTTCTCCTGTCTTTTGAATGGATTTGTCGTTTTTGACTTTACTAATGGTGCTTGTTTAAATCTAGTGTCGATTTCGAAGTCGTCTCTATCTTCATTTAAATTGTTTATTTGATGTATTTTTTTGTTTGGGTATTATAGTCGGGGATCCTGCATAGATAAAAATGTCCGCTGGTGTTCGGTTAGTTGTTTTATGTCTCGTCTTATGGTTGTATACGTAGAGAATTTTTTCAAATTTAAGTAATTTATCTTCGTTTTATGGAATCTTTCTACGTCTGAGATGCTGTTTTTACTTGATGTGATTTCTAACTTTACATTTTCTTCTTGTAGCCAATTTTTTAGTGCTATACACAGAAATGCTGAATCTTTGTCTGATTTTATTTCTATTGGTTTGCCCATTTCATAATTGCTCTCTTGGCTTCTAACCAATCTCTAGACTTTACTTCTACAAGTGTTGCAAATTTCGAGTAAATGTCAATGCATGAAAGGAATTGTAAATTGTCTATCATGTAAAAGTCCATGACGTATTTTTCTCTGATATTGAAAAGTTTTGGTGTTCTTTCAAAAGTTAGTTTTGTATTTCTATTTCTGTCTTTGCGATATTGCATACTGAGCATTCATTAATAATGTTTTGAATTAGGTTTTGAAAATCGGGAAAATAATATTTTTCTTTAAACAAATTAATCGTTTTTTCAATTCCTGGATGTAATAATTCTTTATGTTGTTTTAGGATTATTTCTTTAAATTGTGCAAACGTTGAAGGTCCTCTAACTTAATACTAGATTTCGAGGTTTTTGTATTTGCGTTTGGTTGTATTATTTCGATAAAAGCTTGTTGGAATATGGGAAAATCTTGTTCATTATGAAAATATAGTACAGTGTTTTTACTGCAAAGATATCTTATGATTATATCCCTTGCGTAAGCATTGGTCATTTCTTTGTATGTTATTTTTATGTTTGTTTTGTAAAAGTAAGTTGTTGTTTCTGCTTTGTCTTCTGAACCTTTAATGAATTCTATTTGTCTGTTGTAATAATTAATGGGTCTTTCTACTATTGGAATGTAGTTTTTATTATCCTCGTGAGAACTATGTATTGTAGCTGCTGTGCTTTCTGTTGATCCTAAAAGATTTTCATCTATTTTAACTCTGGAAAGGGCATCTGCTACATGATTTTCTGTGCCAGGTAAATATTTAATTTTGTAATCAAGCTCATTTAGTCTTATTTTCCATCTTTGAAGTTTCATATTTGGTTCTTTTATATTGTTGAGCCATACTAAAGGCTTATGGTCGCTTAGAATCTCGAACTTTCTACCGAAAATATTTGGTTGCCCATACAATAGATAGTAATTCCTTTTCTATGGCTGAATAATTAAGTTCGTGTTCGTTAAGTGTTCTACTACCATAAGAAATAGGTCTATGGTCCTGTGAGAGGAACGCACCCAAAGCTATGTTGCTAGCATCTGTGGTTAGGAAAAATGGTTTTTTGAAATCGGGATATGCAAGTATAGGATCATTCATAAGGAGATATTTTAATTTTTCGAAGGATGAAATATAATTTGGGTCCTTTATATTTATTTTAGCTCCTTTCTTTAATCCTAGAGTTAAAGGTTTTGCAATATGTGCAAAGTTGGGTATAAATTTCCGGAAGAATCCGCATAATCCTATTGCGAATACATCTGGCAGCCTACTTGGTCACCCGCCCATCTGGCAACCCTATACGCGTCAAGATGCACTCTCGTATATGGCACCGTCTGTGCCGGTCGTGTTTCTCATAGTTCTACACAAATAATATATTCACTACTAATATATATATATCCATCAATAACTCTGTAAACCCATGAAGTTGAATAAATCTCAACAGGTTATGGGCCCAGCAACCTTCCACTGCGCCAATAATTCGATGGATTCAGAATAGTGAACATAAAGTAAAAAGTGTAAAAGTTGTGGCGAAAAAGTTCTAGAAAGATTTTTGTGTCTCGCCTGTGTGGCGCCGAACTGCCGTTTTTTTTACGTTGCTTGTGTAGCTTCGCGGTCGGCTTTTGCTTGTGTAGCTAAGTCAAGAAAAAACGTGCGAGAGAGAACACAATAGAAATGAGTTAAATAAAGAGAAACAGAACATAAAAAATGAGTGTCGCAAGTGTACGTATAAAGCCGTTAGGCAAAGAAAATTTTGATACTTGGAAAATTCAAATAGAAGCACTTTTGATCAAAAATGATACGTGGAAATATGTGAACAATACATGTGTAAAGACAGAACAAAATGCTGCACAGTGGGTGAAAGAAGATGCTAAGGCAAAATCTGACTTAATTCTGGCCATGGCGACAACAGAATCAAAACAAATAAAAACTGTGAAACTTCAAACGAAGTATGGAAAAAGTTGCATAGCATCTACCAGTCCACGGGTCCCGCACGCAAAGCCACCCTACTGAAGTCTTTGATTTTGCTGAAATTAGGCCCCGGCGGCGACATGCGAGATACGTCGATAAGTTTTTTGACATTGTAGACAAAATAAATGAAACTGAAGTAATCAACATAAATGATTTAATCTCGATCTTGCTACTGTACAGTATATCAGAAGAATACGAAACATTTCGTATAGCAATCGAGTCGCAGGACAATTTAATTACACCTGAAGCACTAAAGGTAAAATTATTGGATGAATACGAAGCGCGAAATCGAAACAAAGGAAAATCATCACCAGGGGCACTGATGATAAATAAGAGATTCAATAATGGTGCATCAGGGTCGTCCAAGGCAGGTGGGCCAAAGGTGGGCCAAAGGTGGGGCACAAGGCGGCGAAATGTCCCAAGAAATTTCCGAAAAACTCCGGAGAAAACAGTGAGTCATATACAAGTATGTACATACAAGAAGCAAATCTTACACGCACAAGCCTAAAGGATGGTGCCTGGACTCTGGAGCAACGTCACATATGTGTTCAAAGAAGGAAAGGTTTAATAAAACGTACGCAGAAAAATCGCAAGAGTTAAAACTAGCAAACGGCGAAAGTACAGCAATTAATGGAATCGGGTCGGTAACTTTTAAACCAAACTGTAAGTTTTCTGCAAACCTTTTGAACACACTGTATGTACCAGATATTAGAGAAAATCTACTGTCAATAGCGAAGATATGTGACCACGGTTTTAATGTGTTATTTAAGAAGAATTTTGCAGAAATAATACAGGTATCCAATGGGCAAGTAGTTTTTGTCGCACAGCGAAAACATGACCTATACCATGTCGAGGAAATGGCCATTTAGCAGTCGGAAACAAAACAAGTATCAGGGAGTGGCATGAACGTTTTGGTCACTTAAACGAAAAGGACTTAAAAGATGTCATCCAAAAAGGAAGAGTACATGGTGCATGCGTAAATATAAATGAGAGTCTACCAATCTGCGAAGCATGCATTAAGGGGAAGCAATCACGAAAACCGTTTCCTGCATCCGACTCCAAATCAAAAGAACTACTAGAACTAATCCATAGCGATGTATGTGGACCAATGCGAGTAAGTAGTCATGGACGGTAGTCGATACTTTGTTACATTTATAGATGATTTTCAAAATGGTGCGAATGGTGTATACTATCAAAAGTAAACCAGAAGTTTTTAACAAATTCAAGGAGTTTAAGGTATACGTCGAACTCAAAACTGGAAAAAAGATTAAACGTTTTAGATCAGACAATGGAACCGAGTATACCAATAATGAGTTTAATAAGTAAGCACGAGCATTCAGTGGAATACACCCCACAACAAAATGGAACGGCTGAAAGGAAGAATCGAACTCTTGTGGAAATGGCTCGCTGCATGATGATCCAAGCCGTACTACCAAATAGCTACTGGGCTGAGGCAATAAACACTGCAAATTACTTACGGAATAGATGCCCATCCAAAAGTCTACAGGGAGAAGTCCCTTTTACATTATGGAATCATCGTATTGCATCTATCAAACATTTGCGCACATTTGGTCAAATTGTATACTCGCTTGACAAACGTGCAAAGAGTAAATTCAGTCCAAGATCTAAACGTTGTATATTTATAGGTTACTGTAATGATGCCAAAGCCTACAGACTATATGATCCCGAAGCCAAAATGGTATTAAGAAGTCGTGACGTCATATTCACAAATATTTTTGGCAACGATCATGAATTTGAAAAATTCTCAGAGCTGAGTGCAGTCAATTCGGAATATCAAGAGGAACATAGTCAGGAAGATGATTTTCAAGAAGAGCGTGTCGTTCCCGAGGAAAATACCCCAGAAGAGAATGCCGATATTGAAGAAAATATCCAAGAAGAACCAGTACTGCAAAGACGTGGACCTGGAAGACCCAGAAAAGTGCATACAGGAAAACCTGGTCGTCCCAAGCTCATCTATAATGAAGTCCAAATCCAGTCAACCATCGGAAATGAGCCTGAACCGGAATCTGATGAGGAAGACGAATTTTATGAGGCATCGTCACTAATAAGCATCGGAGATGATCGTCAACGCGCGCAGCTCTAAGTGGTCCAAATGCAATTGAGTGGAAAAACGCCTTGATAAGTGAGTATAAAGCGCTACAAAAGAATAAGACTTGGGAAACAGTAAAGCGAGAGAGGAATCAGAAAGTCATAGAAACCAAGTGGGTTCTCCGCACAAAGTATAAATCAAACGGCGAAGTGGATAGCCGCAAGGCTCGTCTAGTAGCAAAAGGTTTCACTCAAAGAGAGGGAATTGATTATAATGAAACTTATTCCCCTGTAGCTCGTATAGGATCAATACGAACACTGATAGCAATCGCCGTGGAACTCGACCTCGACCTCCATCAATTTGATTTTAACAGCGCATATCTAAATGGAGACATAGAGGAAGAACTGTATATAAAGGTTCCACCAGAATTCACCGAAATACTTACGGAAAAAGAAAAGCAGATATACACCGACGATAAAGTATGTAAATTAAAGAAAGCTTTGTATGGTTTAAAGCAGAGTGGACGCCAGTGGTATAAGAAACTGGATTACAAATTGAAGGAAATGAACTTGAAGCCACTTGCAGCTGATCCTTGTGTGTATATGAAAAAAACAAGGTAATGGGATTATCATCGTTTCACTGTATGTCGATGATCTCATAGTCGCAACGAATAATAACAAGCTACTAACACAGCTGAAAGCCGAATTAACACGTAATTTTGAAATGAAGGATTTAGGAAAACTGTCTTATTGCCTGGGTATCGAATTTCTTCAAAATAAGAACAAAGGTGAATGTTCTTTGGGTCAATCAAGGTATGTAAAGGATATACTAAAGAAATTCAACATGGAGGACTGTAAACCAGTGAGCACACCTATGAACGCCAGCGAGAAAATTTCAAATCAAATGTGCCCAAAGACAAAACCGGACCTGGATGAAGTATCAGGCGTCCCATATCAAAGCTTGATAGGTGCTCTAATGTGGCTTGCAGTGTCGACGCGCCCTGACATTGCACATACCGTAAGTCTTCTTAGCCAGTATAATAATTGTTACGGGAAACAACACTGGGTTGCAGCCAAAAGGGTACTTCGTTATTTGAAGGGTACTCAAGACCATGGACTAATATATAGAAAAACCGGAAAAGATTTGGTTGGCTATGCTGATGCCGACTGGGCTGCTAATATTGAGGATCGTAGATCTTTTACAGGTTTCGCATTTAAGATGGCAAACGCACCAATAAGTTGGGAATCCCGTAAGCAGCGAACTGTCGCTCTTTCTAGTAAAGAGGCGGAAAACATGGCCCTATCTGAGACGTCTAAAGAAGCTGTACATCTAAGATCTTTCTTGCAAGAGATTTTTGGCTCGCTCCGTTCCACCATAATCTACAACGACAATCAAGGAGCTGGCCAACTCACACGAAATCCTCTATTCCACAAGAGGACAAAGCATGTCGACATCCGTCATCACTTTATAAGGGAACTGGTGGACAAAGGGGACCTTCGCATTGATTACATCTCAACAGGAACAGCAAAGCATGAGTCCTGTGTGACACTGTTGGGAGTACAAAAAATAGAGAAATAATGCGCCATCTGAGGGGAAGTATTGCGAATACATCTAGCAGCCTACTTGGTCACCCGCCCATCTGGCAACCCTATACGCGTCAAGACGCACTCTCGTATATGGCACCGTCTGTGCCGGTCGTGTTTCTCATAGTTCTACCAAAAGTAATATATTCACTACTAATATATATATATCCATCAATAACTCTGAAAACCCAAGAAGTTGAATAAATCTCAACAAATCCTAAGAATGATTTAATTTTTTTGGAGTTTTAGGTATCGGAAATTTTTGAATTGCTTTGACTTTATCTGGGTTAGGTTTTATATCTTCTGTTGTTATTATATGACCAAGGAATGCTGTTTCCTTTTTCATAAATTCGCATATGTCGAGTTGGAGTTTAAGATTAGCTTCTGAGTGATAGTATGTGTTCCTCCAATGAAGTGGAGTACACAATGATGTCATCCAGATAAACAAGGCAATCCTTATAAATAATGTCTTCCAAAAGATTATTCATGCATCTTTGGAATGTTGCCGGGGCATTTTTAACCAAATGGCATACGTGTGTATTCGTAATTTAGTTGAGAAAGCTGTTTTTGCAATAGATTCAGGATCCATATGAATTTAATGAAATCCCTTAGCTAAATCAATGGTGGTGAAGTATTGGCATTTTCCCAGTTTGTCGAGAATTTCGTCCATGACTGGAATTGGAAATTTGTCATCTATTGTGACTTCATTTAGATTTCGATAGTCAATGACTAATCTGAATTTTGTTTGTTGAAAGCATCTCCTTTTTTTGAAACGATCCAAATGGGTGAACAGTAGGGGAATTCAATTTTCGAATGATACCCTGTTCAATCATTTCATTTATTTGTTTGTTGACTTCCATATCAAATGTGGGATATGTATGGGATAGATTCCATGTTTTGTATGAATAGAGTGCTTTATTGTACTCGTGAAAGTCAAATTTTCACCTTCGCGGTACTGAATGTCACTGTATTCGTACAAGACTTTTTTTAGTTTTTGAGTTTCTTCGTTGTTTAAATGGTCGAGTCTATACTCATTGCTTTCTATTATCTCATTTTCAATCGCAAAATTTGTTTCCTGGTCCCTTTCTGTGGGTGGGTCCAAAACTTCTATGTTTTGTTCTTCTTCTATTTCTTCAACATCTCTAAAATAAAATGTATAGTTTCCTAATTTTGCGTATTAATCTTCATAATTTATTTGTGCTTTGCAGGCTTTTAGGAAAGTTCTGCCTATCAACATGTCGTATTATTTGAAAATTTATGGATATAAAATTTTTGTTCTGTTGGACAAAGTTTGCTGGGTGCAAGGAAAATAATTTCTTTTAGTTTTACTGCTCCTTCAATCATGTGAATTTTGAAATCTCCTAATAGGTTTTGAAATTAAAAAGTTTTCGGACATTATATTAATTGAAGAGCCTGAGTCGACTACACATCTCAAAGGTTTATTGTCATTCATTATTCTGATGAAGGACTTGTCTCTATCTCTTCTTCCGATTGATCCGTGCATTCTGATGAAATTTTCGGATGTGTCCATTTTGCTAATTCCACTATTACTTTCTCTTTGCGTTTTTGCTACATTATTTTTTGGATAGTTATTTGCTGTTGATTATTCATTGGATTTGAGCCCTGTCAATATTTAATTTTGTTGAAATTCTTGAAAAAGTTTTTGGTTTGTTTGTTTGAGACGGGAGTTGTACTATTGGGTACAAAAGATTTCCACCTTTTTGATTTTGATTTTGGCTTTGATTCGATTTTCTGATTTCTGTTATACTATTCTCGTATAACCCTTCTCTTTGAGCTACTTGCTTCAATTTGCTGACTGTGGTTATATCGTATCTAGCTAACGTCATAAATAATCTATCGGGTATTTTTTTGTTTATTACATCTTTTATAGTGTTAATTTAAAGCATTTGTATAAAGAGCGGTGTTATTTGCATCGTTTTCTAGACTTAATTTGTTTGTGATAATATAGGACATATCTTCGAAATTCTGTTACAAACTACGAAGATTTCCTGCATAGTTGGTGTTGTAGAGGCGTCGAAGAAGTTCCTCACAGGGGGTCTGCGTCTTCAATTCATTGATGAGGAGTGTCCTTAGTTCCGGCCAGGTGTTGGCTTGTCCAATTTGTGAGAGCGGTTGTGCTTCTCCAGTGAGCTGCATCTCGATTGCACTGAACAATATGTTATGTTGCCTTGTCATGGGTTGGATATAGGTGCATGATGAAATCTATCCTCTTTATGAATGACGTCAGATTCTCTGGTGCTCCATCATAATTTCCACCTGTCTTAACGAAGACAGTGCTTGATTGAGGTGGGCTTCGGTGAGTTCTACAGCCATTTTGTTTCTTCTTTTATTTTTTGTTTTAGGGTGTTTTGTTATACCCTTGCAGAGGGTATTATAAAATTGGTCAGATGTTTGTAACGCACAGAAGGAGTAACTCTCAGCATGAGAAGCTGATTACATCTCAACAGGAACAGCAAAGCATGAGTCCTGTGTGACACTGTTGGGAGTACAAAAAATAGAGAAATAATGCGCCATCTGAGGGGAATATCGCGAATACATCTAGCAGCTACTTGGTCACCCGCCCATCTGGCAACCCTATACGCGTCAAGACGCACTCTCGTATATGGCACCGTTCTGTGCCGGTCGTGTTTCTCATAGTTCTACCAAAAGTAATATATTCACTACTAATATATATATAATCCATCAATAACTCTGAAAAACGCATGAAGTTGAATAAATCTCAACAAATCCTAAGAATGATTTAATTTTTTTTGGAGTTTTAGGTATCGGAAATTTTTGAATTGCTTTACTTTATCTTGGGTTAGGTTTTATATCTTCTGTTGTTATTATATGACCAAGGAATGCTGTTTCCTTTTCATAAATTCGCATATGTCGAGTTGAGTTTAAGATTAGCTTCTGAGTGATAGTATGTGTTCCTTCCAATGAAGTGGAGTACACAATGATGTCATCCAGATAAACAAGGCAATCCTTATAAATAATGTCTTCCAAAAGATTATTCATGCATCTTTGGAATGTTGCCGGGGCATTTTTAACCAATGGCATACGGTTATCGTCGTAATTTAGTTGAGAAAGCTGTTTTTGCAATAGATTCAGGATCCATATGAATTTAATGAAATCCCTTAGCTAAATCAATGGTGGTGAAGTATGGCATTTTCCCCAGTTTGTCGAGAATTTCGTCCATGACTGAATTGGAAATTTGTCATCTATTGTGACTTCATTTAGATTTCGATAGTCTCAATGACTTAATCTGAATTTTTGTTTGTTGAAAGCATCTCCTTTTTTTGAAACGATCCAAATGGGAACAGTAGGGGAATTCAATTTTCGAATGATACCCTGTTCAATCATTTCATTTATTTGTTTGTTGACGTTCCATATCAAATGTTGGGGATATTGTATGGTCGTTTATAGATTGGGTCCTCATGTTTTGTATGAATAGAGTGTTTATTGTACTCGTGAAAGTCAAATTTTCACCTTCGCGGTACTGAATGTCACTGTTTCGTACAAGACTTTTTTTAGTTTTTGAGTTTCTTCGTTGTTTAAATGGTCGAGTCTATACTCATTGCTTTCTATTATCTCATTTTCAATCGCAAAATTTGTTTCCTGGTCCCTTTCTGTGGGTGGGTCCAAAAACTTCTCTATGTTTTGTTCTTCTTCTATTTCTTCACATCTCTAAAATATAAATGTATTAGTTTCCTAATTTTGCGTATTAATCTTCATAATTTATTTGTGCTTTGGCAGGCTTTTAGAAAGTTCTGCCTATCAACATGTCGTATTTATTTGAAAATTTATGGATATAAAATTTTTGTTCTGTTGGACAAAGTTTGCTGGTGCAAGGAAAATAATTTCTTTTAGTTTTACTGCTCCTTCAATCATGTGAATTTTGAAATCTACATAAATAGGGTTTTTGAAATTAAAAAGTTTTCGGACATTATATTAATTGAAGAGCCTGAGTCGACTACACATCTCAAAGGTTTATTGTTCATCATTATTCTGATGAAGGACTTGTCTCTATCTCTTTCTTCCGATGATCCGTGGCATTCTGATGAAAATTTCGGATGTGTCCATTTTGCTAATTCCACTATTACTTTCTCTTTGCGTTTTTGCTACATTATTTTTTGGATAGTTATTTTGCTGTTGATTATTCATTGGATTTTGAGCCCTGTCAATATTTAATTTTTGTGAAATTCTTGAAAAGTTTTTGGTGTTTTGTTTGAGACGGAGTTTACTATTGGGTACAAAGATTTTCCACCTTTTTGATTTTGATTTTGGCTTTGATTCGATTTTCTGATTTCTGTTATACTATTCTCGTATAACCCTTCTCTTTGAGCTACTTGCTTCAATTTGCTGACTGTGGTTATATCGTATCTAGCTAACGTCATAAATAATCTATCGGTATTTTTTTGTTTATACATCTTTTATAGTGTTATTTAAAGCATTTGTTAAAGAGCGGTGTTATTTGCATCGTTTTCTAGACTTAATTTGTTTGTGATAATATAGACATATCTTCGAATTCTGTTACAAACTTACGAAGATTTCCTGCATAGTTGGTGT
>NW_025814569.1:0-45759 GCF_018902025.1 Drosophila willistoni | reverse complement strand
AAGACAATCATCAGGGCTGCCACATGCACACGTATTTAATCATATCTGGGCTGGTGGGATTCGATCGAAGTGATCCTACGGCTATCCTGAATGGCATGCAGCGCCCAAAATGTTGAATGAAACTACGGCTGGGGTGGGTACTGGCCCTGTGGCTGCACCTTTGATGATCGACTGAGTGCTGGCATTTGCATCTTAGCCATTATATACCTCTAGCCAAGTTTCTTGATGCTTTATTGCGCCTGGCATGGCTGCATGTCAAGCGCCTGATGATAAATTGAAAAACATTTCTTTGTTTTAGTCTAAATATCACGCCAATTAGTGAGACGGCTGGCCAGTAGAGCTGCGCTTCGTGAAAGCAATGAAAGCAACCAATTGTATGTACATACATCCCAGCACATATACATATATACAATGTACATATTTTGAAGCAGCAGCCGCAGTTTTAGCCATAGCCCCACCTTGAAAGAGCTGCAATTTTATTTCTAAACTAGCAGTTCGTTCTAAGCTGTTGCATTTACTTGTTCAGCATCCACACAGGCCTGAAACAAATGCAATAAGTGGCAAAGCAGAGCAAACGTGCGTGACCATTAAAGATGAATTTCCTATTCGACATAGCCTTTATGTAAAAAAAAAAAAAATATACTTATACTTTGTAAATAGCTATGTAGGCGAATTCTCTCTTGGCGCCGTTTATTAGATCGTAAAAAGATTTTCGGTTTTCAGGAACTTTCTTTTCTTAGTTTGTCATTGTTTCGGTTTTATGTTCAAATGCTTTTGCTTAAGACGAAAGATACAATTTACTTGCTTTGCTGTTAAGTTTATTGTTGCATACTTTGCGGCATTTGCATAGTATGCAGTGCAACCAAGAAATAAAAGAGTTAAGACACAAACTTAAAGCCAACTTGACGAAAGTGTATGAAAGCTTTTCACTTACCTACTGTTTAGCTCGTTCAGTTTCGAATCTATCTACTATAGAAATAATTCCAGAATTTGAGATCTAAGAATGCCTGGGATATGGCTAAAATTCTCGGCGTCCGCCTGCAACAACAGAGACTTCTGCAATCTGTTGAATGAATTTTCTTAAAGCTGAAGGATACAGAAACGTCGGCTGCCTAAAGTTCAATAGTGAAACACCGATTCTAGAATATAGTGCTATACGTTGCGGCAGCAGACGAGAATACGATGGATTGGGTGTTGGGTGTCATCTGCAAAAAGATAACTACGAAGCTGTTCCCCTTACGGAATTTCTACATCTCTTACCAGCTCGAGTCATACTGCTAAAGTAGAAGACTGCTTAAGTAAAATCTCTGAAATGCTCGAACGACAAAATAATGATGTTCAAACATACAAATGGTCTGTTACCGATAGAAATGATTTGGATCAATGCTCCAACGATAATATTACGAAAGTATGCGTTAATGAAACGATCGATCTATAAATGGACGCTGACAGTATTGAGACTATTAATAACAGATGCTACCAGTTAAAATACAATTTCTGGGTAGTCAAATTCATTTACATATATTTATCATATTTCATAAAATTTCAAAATGATCATTAAAAAAATGGCTGAGCAAAAAACACATGAAGCCTAGTAATATCTAGATCTTTTTTCCATCCACTATAACACTGATCATGCCCCTAGCCCAAACCCAAAGCCATACAGGTGTAGAGAGAGAGAGAGAGACACGACAATTGAATTTATGATAACAATAACAATTTCAAAAAACGCTGCTTCGCTTTCTAATATATATAAACACATATATGTATGAATCTTACAAAGTCCAGTGCAATATTCATAGATAAACCGAAATACTCTTGCTTGCAGCATGGTTGCTGTTGCTGTTGCTTTCTTTGGTATGCGACAATTTCACTTTTGATTCGCTGTACAAAATATTAATTAGTTGCCCGTCAATTATAGAACATTGAACTTATCGTCAAGGGAACCTTTTTAATACCCACATACATTTATTGACTAACCTTCCCACCCAATTCGATTTAATACAAGGCGCCCTTTACACATTTTGGTTTTTTTTTGGGGAATGGGACAACTTAATTGCGAATACTGATGTCATCACTGGAATATCAGTGGAACTGACTTACTCTTGGTTAGACTTTTACGCAGCACTTTCATTAATTGAAAATTACTCAAGCACATCACGGGCGGCTTGTTAACATGACGGACCTGAGATAGAGCTGCTAGCCGGAATTTAGAGTCGACGGGGCGAATGCCAGCTATGCGGAATGAAAGTGAAACTTTCAAAAGGTGTCACTTTGGTAAGATGCCACTGTGGATAAGGGTTGGGCAGACAGGGGACGAAACTATGGGGCTGGGATGATGACCAATCGGAGAGGGGAGAGAGAAAAAGAGAGATGCTTTAAGTAATAATCATTTTGCTGAACTGCCAAAAATATTTCGCACAAATAATATTCAGGTCAGCACTGAAGCTTTGCTCAATTAGCAACTTTGCGCACACGCTGGCAGGGCCAAGGGGCATAGAAGGTAATAATATTGAGAGAAATTACTGAAGCACATGTCTAAACAAAAGATATTTGCAAAATAATGTGAGCTAAGCAAAGCAATTTCTATTGCTAAGAAAAAACATAATCAATGGTTAGTTTTTCGTTTGATTCGAGTGTTTTGCATCTGTTTGGTTGGTGGCCATGCAAATCTGTCGCTTTCTTCTTTTGGGGCAATTGTCTAGAGAGCAGCAGCAGCAGACGCAAAAGACGTGTGGCAATTTAAAGCCAATGAAATACTTTTCCACTGCATCTGTATCTGCGTGTCCGACTGAAGTTGTATATCCAACCATCCAACAAGCCATCTATCCATCCATCCATCCATGTGCAACTGATGGCGATTGGCATACAAAACTGCAGATACACACACACACACCGACACATTATGAGTGTTCGAGTTCGAGCGAGATGTGAGGCAAAAACAAACACAAATAAAGAGCAAAGTTAAAATCAAATTTTTTTTTTTCATCTTGTATTTTGTTTTATTTTTCATACCGCCTGCAAACTAGTTAATTTTCTATTTACTCCAATTCGAGATACGATGGCTGCGCACTTGTGGTTGCTTTCGACCAATATACACACACACACACAGCCAAATTCATAAGTGGTGCTGCTAGTGTGGATGGTGTGGTTGGTGCTGGTTCAATTGATAATTACCCTCTCCACATTAGCCACCACCCATCTCTCTGCGCTGTGGCCACCCTCCTTCCCCTATACCACAAAGTCACGTGCCTGCAATTGTAAATGGAGTAGCACTTTCTGCTGTGGTTATGACTGAGATTAACATTGAAAAGCATTGAAAGTATGCCATGATGTTAGCAGTGTTCGTGGGGGGCGGAAGGATCCAAATGAAATACAAGGAGTTGGCGGGTGCCAATTTCTTCAGTTTGTGGTGAGCGAGTGGTGAATTAAAACGCACGAAAAACTTCGGTTAAATAAACGTAGGTTTTATTATTTATATAATATTCACAGGTAACCCGGCACACACGGAGATGGTTCGGGTTGAAAGTGATTAACAAATCGCAAATTAACAATTAAAGGAGATGAACGGGTGTTCGGGTGAAAATCTCGATTCGGAATAATGGCGATGCCCATTGGAAAAAACCCAGTCACCCTCCTGGTGTGACCGTAGATGCCGAGGATCAAAAAACCCTCCTCACTCTTCACTGCTCTTCGCCGCTCACTGCTGTTCACCCGGTGGCGTGAACATACCGCCCCCCTTGCAACATGTTGCAATTGCCACCCTGGACATATAACGGACGGGGACGGCAACGTTCTGGAGCGCCTAGATCCCACAGGAGCCGGAGACGACCCATCCGAACACGGTGCTCTGGGCTGCGGGAGTACCGCTATGACCGGGCACACAGCCTGGTTGGATGACCTCCGGATAGAGGTCTGCCCCGAGTACCACGGACACCGACGCCGGCCGATAGAAATAGGGGTCGGCCAGGATCAGGGTGGCGAATTTCTCCCGAACCGGCGCCGCCACTTCCCGGATGGGAGTGCGGATGAGCAAGTCCTCTTCGACCCGGAATATAACGTTCCGTCGGAACGTCTCGTCGGACCTCGACTCGAGGACGGCCGTACAGGCTTGGTCGACCCCGACCTTGGTCACAGCTAACCCCAGGGACCGGGCAAAGGAGCGATTGATGCGGCTCTCAGCCGCACACGCATCGAGAAGGACGCGGGTCTCGAAGGATTTCGAGCCATTGCCCAACCGGAGGACTGCGGTTGGCAGGACAGTCGTCGTCCTGGCGTGGAGCAGGGAGGATAAAGAGATTTCGGGTGCGCCTTCTGGGGAAGCGGAGCGGTCGGACGATGATCGGGAACAGGGTTGTAGCGGGGGTGCAGCACGCCCGGAGGGGGTGATTGGCTGCGCCGCCGGGCGGAGGCACGTGATCTCGGCGTTTGGTCGGCCATGTGGAGCAGGGTGTGGTGCCTTTGCCCGCATCGTCGGCAACCATGGCGAGTCCGGCACGCGTCGGATGAATGCTCGTGTGCCAAGCAATTGGGACAATACTTGTTGATCAGCACCGCCCGGAGCCGCTTTTCTCCTCGGAGGTTCAGGAAGCGCTGACACTGCCGGAGTGCATGAACCCCCCGACAGACCCGGCATCGGTACACGTTCGTGCCCTGCGGAGCAGCTCGTTTGCTGCGGTGGTGCGGCAGACGTGTGGGGGCCATGTCGCTATGAAGGGGGAGCTGAACGAACTGTAACGAAAGAAATTACGTAGGGGGAGTGGATTAGTCTATGCGCGGGAACGAACAACATGCACGGAGACGAGGACATTCGGAGGGAACATAGAGGGATTGGGAGTCACGATACGGTTTTAGGCTCAGGACTCCTGCTGTCTTGCAACAGAATAAGCTTCGCTACGGGTCTTCGGATAGACCCACGCGCGGTGGTGACATCAGCCACTCGGACGAGACCGTCAGCCCCGGGCAGAGTGCGCTCAATTCGCCCTAAGCGCCACTCGTTGGAGGGGAGATGATCTTCGGACACGATCACGAGGTCGCCGGTCTGGATGCTGCGAGTCGGTGACTTCCACTTGTTCCGTTTGTGAAGCTCCTTGAGGTACTCACTCTTCCAGCGGCGGCAGAAAGCCTGCTGGATTGCCTTCAGTCGCTGCCATCGGTTGATCAGTGACATAGGCTCGACCAGAATTTCCGGTTCCGCAATGGATAAGAGCGGTCCTCCAATCAGGAAATGTCCGGGCTTAGGGCCAGCAGGTCCTCTGGATCCTCGCTCATGGAGAGATTGGCCTGGAGTTTAGACACGCTTCGATCCTGCACAGGAGAGTGGAAAGTTCCTCGAAGGTGTATTTGACAGTGGACGAAGACTTGTAAAACAGGGTCTTAAAACTTTTGACCCCTGCTTCCCACAGTCCTCCCATATGGGCGCGCTTGGCGGAATGAACTGCCAGGATAAAATGTGCTGGGGAAACGCCTTCATTATATCAAGCTTGGTGGCGTTCAGGAAATCTTGTTCGAGCGCCTTTGAGGCCCCTACGAAGGTTTTGCCATTGTCGGAGTAAATGCGCTGGGGGCATTGTCTCCGTGCGACAAACCGAGAGAAGGCTGCAAGAAATCTTTCAGTGGTGAGGTCGGAGGTAGCCTCGAGATGGATTGCCTTCGTGCTGAAACACACGAAGACGCAGACATAGCCCTTAGTTATGAGACACGCACGCCCGGTGTAATTTTTGATCTCGAACGGCCCTGCGAAATCAATGCCCGTGTGGGTGAAGGGCCTGGAGTACGTGATCCGTTCTCGAGGGAGATCACCCATCATCTGGGTCTGTAGTCGTCGACGATGAACGATGCAGACTTTGCACCCCTTGAGGTGGGACTTCACCATGTTCTTGATCCGTGGGATCCAGAATTTGGTGCGCAGATACCGCACCATCAGTTGATTGCCGCCATGCAACGTGATGCGGTGGGCGAATTCGACAAGCAGGCGAGTGAAATGAGTACTATAGGGGAGGAGAATAGGGTGACGTTCATCATATCGGAGGGACTCGGCGCCCGGAGTCGTCCGCAGGCGCGGAGTAACCCATGCTGATCGAGAAATGGATTCAGATTGAGTAGCGTGCTGGATGATGGCAGGGGTCGCCCTTCCCCCAGGGCCCGTATCTCCGCGAGGTATTCCCGACGCTGAGAGGTCCGAATCAAGGCGCGCTCGGCGGAGAGAAGTTCGTCATTGGTGAGGTGAACCGTGGAAGGCGTCGAAATCCTTTTGGTGGCGAAGCGTAGGATGTACGCGATGACTCGTAATGCCCTACCATAATCCGAGAAACGTTCGCTGACGTCCTCGAGTAGGGTGGTCGCGGTGGTGTGGCACTGGACTCGTTGCTCCAGCTGGGTGTCTGGGAGTTCGTTATGGGGAGTTGGCCAATACTCGGGGGCTCGCTGGAGCCAGTCCGGCCCATGCCACCAGAGTCTGCTGGCCGATAACTCGGCCGCGGAGACCCCACGGCTCGCCAGATCAGCGGGGTTGTCCTCGGAGCGCACATGTGACCAGCTTTGGCCACTGGTGCTTTTGGAGATGCTGGATACCCGATTGGCCACGAAGGTGGACCAACTGCACGGGGGTTTATTGAGCCAAGCCAACACGATGGTAGAGTCGGTCCAAAACTGGGAGGTTGCAGGTGGGATTGGGAGTTCAGGAACGATCGACGCCCAGAGATCGGCTAGTAAAACCGCTCCGCACAACTCCAGCCGAGGCAGTGAGACTGTTTTGACTGGAGCTACACGGGTCTTAGCCGTTAATAAATGGACGGCTACTTGATCGCCGCACCGAACCCGCACATATAGGGCTGCTCCATACGCTTTCTGTGACGCGTCACAGAAGCCATGAAGCTCCCACGAGAGCTTATCGCTGGTGTTTAGCCAACGGGGAATGCGGAGTCGACTGAGGCCTGGGTAATCCTGCAGGAATTCGTGCCATTGCTGCAGCAGGAGAGGCGGCAGAACATCGTCCCAGCCCAGTTCGGTAAGCCAGATTTGTTGCATGAATATCTTCGCTCGGATGACAAATGGGGCTAGCCAACCAGCGGGGTCAAAGAGTTTAGCGATATGGGACAGAACCTGCCTCTTGGTGATCGACTCCTTCAAGGGGGGGTCCGCTACGGTGAAGAAGAAGACGTCTTCGGCAGCTTGCCAGCGGATGCCCAAGGTTTTTGCAGTGCTCGCGTCTTCCAGCTCGAGAAAGTCCTCTCGCAGCAGGTGCTCTCTCGGAATGGCTTGAAGTACTTCCTTCTTATTGGAAGTCCACTTCCGAAGCGGGAAGCCCGCAGATTGGAGGGTCGCTTGAAGCTCTCGTATGGCGAGACGGGCGTCGGCTTCAGTGTGAGCGCCGGCAAGGACATCATCAACATACATGTAGTTCCGAAGGATTTCGCTCGCCTGAGGATACATCGCTTGCACGTCTTGTGCCAGTTGTAAAAGGACTCGGATCGCCAAGAATGGCGCGCAGTTAACCCCAAACGTGACAGTTTGTAACTCGTAATCCTGGATATTGCCGCAGCGGTCTCGGTAGAGGATCCGCTGAAAGGGGGTATGCCTGGGATCGACTCGGATTTGTCGATACATCTGCGTTATGTCGGCATTGAAAACGAATTGAAAGAACCGCCATTTCAGTACCTGAAGCGTGAGGTCGGCCTGAAGAGTAGGACCGGTGTGCAAGACATCGTTGAGGCTGACGCCTTGTGTGGAGGGGCTCGACGCGTTAAATACCACGCGTACCTTAGTGGTGGTGCTATCGGGCTTAAACACCGCATGATGGGGGAGATAGAAGTTTTTCCCATCTTGAGGCGGCGTCACCCGAATCATATGACCCAATTCCTCGTACTCTTGAATAATGGCATCGTACTGCGTTTTTAGAACCGGATCCTTGAGAAGGCGTGCTTCATTCCGCCGGAATTGAGCCAGCGCGATCGGTCTTGAGTGGCCCAAGTCAACGCTATTCGGACCTTTGAACGGTAGGGACACAACATATCGGCCGTCCTTTCCCCTTTGGGTGGTCTCCTGGAAGTTCCGCTCGCAGAATGCGTCATCCTCCTTTTCCGGCTTTGCGGGAAGGTCTTCCACCTCCCAAAACTTGGTGAGGAGTACATCAAGCTTTGCTTCGGGACCAACTCGCGTCTGTGCCGCGAAAACGGATCTAGACACCGGAGGGTCAGGAGTGATAGCCCCACACAGAACCCATCCAAAGATGGTTTCTAGCCCGACAAAATCACCAATATCCTTTTTGATCCGTTCTCCGAGGATGTGGGGAAACAGGTCTACACCGATGATCATGTCAATAGGCGCGGGCTTGTTGTAGTACGGGTCAGCCAGGGGGCGATCGAGGCACTGCGTCGGAACCGTATTAAGGAATGGAGCTGTTGGAATGGCCCCTGACAATTTGGATACGACCAGGGCGGAGACCTCAATCTTGTTCAATCTGTCACACGGGGGAGACAGCATTAGCAGACACACCTTGTCGGCGCAGCCTCCATCACTCTGGCCCATGCCAGTAACCGCGGCGTCTACTGGGTAGAAGGGGGGCTGGACCATGCTGAAGACACGTTCGGAGAGAAAAGTTGAATCGGCTCCCGAGTCGATCAACGCCCGAATATGATGATCCACACCACGATGGTGCAGAGTGACAATCGCAGTGCCTAAAAGGCCTCTGCCTGGGGTAGATGCAAAATAACTTTGAGCATTTGTGAGCTGGTCGCTCGCGGACGGGCGCTCTGTGGCGCTGGATGGTGGGGCTTGCGCAGCGGATGGCGAGGGCACGGACACATCACTAGGATGCAACAGCGTATGATGACGCTCCTTGCAGGTATGGCAATTATGTGCACTGGAGCAGCCCTTCACTTGATGACCGCGGGCAAAACAGTTCAGACAAAGTCCCTGCTGTCTAATGGTTTCCAGCCGCCTCTGAACAGGCATATCAAGGAAACTATGGCAGAGCCGTATTGGGTGATTTTCCCGATGGCACAGCTTGCAAGACGCCGATTTGAGCTGAGCTTTCGCTGGAAACGCTTGGACTTTCATCGTTGCAGAGGATTTGCGGGGACCAATGGGGATGGCTTGGACACTTGGGGCCGACTTATGTTCTTCGGTGGCATCCAGGACACGATACCGATCGGTAAGAAATTGGTTCAAATCGGACCACGTTGAGACGACAGTCTTATTGGGCACTGATTGCTCCCACAGGAGGATTGTGGCCTTCGGCAATTTACTAGTGCAGATGGCGATAAGTAGGACATCCCAATTCTCAGTACTAACACCCGAACGCTCAAGTGCGGTAAGACACCCTTGAAACGCGGTCTGCAGCTCTCGCAAGGATTTGCCCGACTCTTGTGCCACCGCGGGAATCTGAAGGAGTTGTCTGGCTTGAGTCATGACCAGCAGACGGCTGTTTTCGTACCGTGCGGTGAGGTTCTCCCACGCGGCCTGGAAACCCTCATTCGTCAGGGGGACTTAGCCACGATGGTTCTCGCTTCCCCTCGCGTCTTGGTGTTCAGGTGATAGAGCTTCTCCACTTGTGACAAGTACGGGTTGGCGATATAAATGGCGGCGAACAAATCGCGGAATGTGGGCCATGCTAGGCTGTCGCCATCAAATGTCTCCACCTCACACGGAGGAACTCTATGCCCCGCCGGCCTCGACGGAGCGGTGGGCTGACGCATAAGACTCGTCATCTGTGCCGAGAGCTGTTCGATGCGTTCTCCAAACAACGTCCCGCATCGCACATACGCCGCATAGGCGTATTCGTGCTTCGCCTTGATGCGGCTTATGTTTGCCAAGCTTTCCTCGTCGGTTTGGACTGTCAAGGCCTTGTGACAACGGGAGTGTTCCATCTCGACAGTTGACCACAGCGATTTGAGCTGCTCTAAGTGCATTTTAAGGGAAAACAAGGGCACTTCAGAAGTTAGAGCTTCACTCTCCCGAGCTTCGAACAGAGTCAATGCGTCGCACGCCAGAATGAAATCGGAGAGGGACATTCTGGAGTGTTCTCTGCGCTGTTGTGATACGGATCGGGTGACGGAGCGTCAGAACAGTGCGTCACAACAACGTGCGGGATCTGGGTCTGGGTTGAAAGCTTGGAACGACCTTTGTGTTCACTCGAGTCTTTAACCGAGAATCTGCGACCCTGAGGGAGGCTGGACGAAGACGGACGGGATCTTGGGGATTCGCTGCGGCTGCGAACAGACGAGAACTTGCGCGAAATATCCGTACGCTTCACGGTCGCCGGAGTTATCGGAGGTCGAACCTTCTCCGGAGTTGAAGAGGGAGACGAAAGACCGTTAGACTTCGGCGCAGTCTTGGACGGCTCCGTGGACATACTCAGGGGACGACCTTACCGTTGAACACCGAGTTTGTGGGTTTTGAGAAAATGGGGAAAATTTGAGGAAATGAGAAGTGGACTGTATGAGGACGCAAGAGCTTTCTCACTGTGCACCGCAGGATTGCGGGAGAATTATCTCGCGTGCGGCTCGGAAACGGAGCCCTTTGAATGGGGATAGATGCGGAACAATATACGAACGCACGAGTGCGGATCAAAACTTGCACGTAGACAAGCTAAATGATTACAAAACAAGTTTGTATGGATTCGTAAGTAACGCTGGAAGTACGTATAAAACAAAACACGGAGGAAATATATAAATAAAGATGTATAGGATAAAAGAAAATACGTTTTTGTATAGATCTGGATCTGGATATATATATGTGCGCACAATACTGGCCGGAAAAAATTATATATATAATTTATAAATATGGACGGATGTATAAATATGGGCCCGATAGTGCTGGAAAAAATATATATATGTATTTATTTATAAATATGGGCGGATATATATATGAGCGCAAAAGGCTGGCCGGAAGAAGTATATTTATAATTTTTGAATATGAATGGATATATAAATATGGGCCCGATAGTGCTGGAAAAAATATATATGTATTTATTTATAAATATGGGCGGATATATATATGTGCGCAAAATACTGGCCGGAAAAAATATATTTATAATTTTTGAATATGAATGGATATATAAATATGGGCCCGATAGTGCTGGAAAAAATATATATGTATTTATTTATAAATATGGGCGGATATATATATGTGCGCAAAATACTGGCCGGAAAAAATTATATATATATAATTTATGAATATGGACGGATATATAAATGTGGGCACGATAGTGCTGGAAAAATATATATGTATTTAGTTATAAATATGGGCGGATATATAATTAGGCGAAAAAAGGGAATCGGAAATAATGTGATTTGAACTTGGCGCGCTTGAGCCGCCTATCGATATCACGACTCGACTCACGTGTCACCACTACTCCGAAAACAGCTGTCGGCCGCTGTTTATATATTTGGTTTTTGATTTTGTTGTTTACTTATGTTAATAATTTTTTTTGTGGTTGTGCGGAAAAACCAAGAACAAAAGAACGCTTTTACGCACCGCGAGTGTTGTGCGCAAACCAAACAACCGATCAATGCATATGGACAGATGCTTTGATCTATGTATGTACGTACATGCATAAGTACACAGGTGAGTATATAGATGTATGCACACGCGTTGTTCACAACAACAAAAAAAACGTAAGTAATTGTAATTTAATTGGATGTGGAATTGTGTTAAATCAATGCGCGACACCGAAATGTATTATATGTTGTGGATATGTACATATGTATGTGCAATGTATGACGATGTAAGCATATATGTATGTACGTATGTAAGCAAGTGCACCGGTATCCAAAGACGCGCGTGAGGAATTTAATTTCGCACCGAATTCGAACGCGCAAGAAATCGCGATGCATACGTTAAGTGCTATTTAAAAAAAAAGAATATTTTTTTTTTCTGCCTTTTGTGTCGTGGTAAATGTGCGAAGGGATTATATATATATGGATAGGTACATATGCGCGTACATCAACAGGTGACGATGTATGTATGTATGTATGTACGTAGATGCGCGCGTGCGGAAATAAGTTTGGCATTAAAAATAATTATTCCAACACATAAGAAAACGCGGTGAACACTTGATTATTATTCTTCCCTATTTTTTATAACACTTTAATAATTTTTTTTTGTTTTTTAAACTTTTACGCGGATTTGGCAAACAGCTGTGGAAATTACATACATGTACATGTGAATGCATATGAAAAAAAAGAGGTGGATTTGGACAAGTGCGAGGAAAAAAAACATAAATAAAAAATGGATAATCGTGGAATGTAAAACGAGAACGTTGGACAATCACGCTAAGGATTAGGAACTACCATGTAACCTTGGAACAGGTCAGGTATGTACATACATACAATATGTAAAAGTGTGTAGGTCGCTATGGAGAAGCGGGAAAACCTCACACTTTTAGTAGTATGGAAATGAAATGAATAATGAAATTTTGTACTTATCAGGAATTCCGCCGATGCAAGCTGGAGGAGCGGAAGGATATCCGGCTCGAAGGACCAATGTTCGTGGGGGGGCGGAAGGATCCAATGAAATACAAGGAGTTGGCGGGTGCCAATTTCTTCAGTTTGTGGTGAGCGAGTGGTGAATTAAAACGCACGAAAAACTTCGGTTAAATAAACGTAGGTTTTATTATTTATATAATATTCACAGGTAACCCGGCACACACGGAGATGGTTCGGGTTGAAAGTGATTAACAAATCGCAAATTAACAATTAAAGGAGATGAACGGGTGTTCGGGTGAAAATCTCGATTCGGAATAATGGCGATGCCCATTGGAAAAACCCAGTCACCCCTCCTGGTGTGACCGTAGATGCCGAGGATCAAAAAACCCTCCTCACTCTTCACTGCTCTTCGCCGCTCACTGCTGTTCACCCGGTGGCGTGAACAAGCAGAAAAAGAACAAAAAACCATTTGCCTATAAGTGCCATCATATATCTTTTTAAGCTGTCAAATGAATGCCAATAATATCGAAATAAATTGCCCAGCTAAGCTTAAAACAATTAATGGCTCTTACCTTCTCGCCTTAACACTTTGTTAGCATGTGTGTGTCAATCTGTGTCAGTGTGTGTGTGGCATATAGTTGTTAACCGTTGGTTTAGTGTCTTGATAAACAACAAAATAACGGCTCTGCCAACGACAACGACAACGGCAACTGCGACGCATATGCACTGTCGACCGGCCTCTATCAGGAGGTTTCGGTCTTTTGCTCTTGGCCAGGTTGGTTGCAGCCGATGCGCCTCCTCTTAACGTCTTCTTCGGGCTGTTTATTTAAATTCTTAGCTCGGCTACTGTTTCAATTCTGGTGGGGGGATTGGTAGGAAGTGTGAAGCACTCGCATCGTGTCGCATCATCAATGCCGGTGTCTTTTTTTTATTTTTATTTTGTCCAACGTTTCTGTTTCTGTTTGCGTCGTCGCTGCTGCTCCTGCTGCTGCTGTCGTTGCTCTGCTGGCGGGGAATAAAACTCTGCGGAATAAAATTTGGATCCGCGGGAGTCTTTTATTCACAGTTTACGGATTGTCTTCTGACTGACAGATCGAACAAGCCAATCGAGCGCAGTGCCACTCAATCAAGTGAAGCAAATCAAGCCAAAAGCACGCTCAGCTAGTGCAAACATCTAAAAGGATAATATACCACTCGCATCTCTCCGTTGTGTCATTAGTGTTTGAGCAAAAACAAATATCAAAAAAATTACAATCATGTTTAAATTTGTGTCTTTTCGCGCTGATTGCCTCAACGGCGGCAGCTGCCTCCGAGGCAGACAGTCTATTGACGAGTGCCCGCAAAATGGTCAAGGATTACGGCGACCGATGGTGTTGTGCATGAAGGTAAACGCCACCATCTCTCCCTCTCTCTCTCTCTTTCACTCTGTCATTCCTGATGTCACATGATAATATTTGAACAGGAACGTGCTCTGCATTACTTTGATAGGGAAAACGAAGATGTGAGGCTGACAGAGGGCATTGCCTTGGTGAAAACCGATGATATTCCAGAAGAGGTGGAAGCTTGTGAATCTGAGGTCGATTCATTGCTGGTGGAGCATGTTGCTCACTTCTTTGGCACACACACATTGCAATTCAATGTCCCCAACTTTACCACTAAGGCAGCACAGAACAGTCATTTTATCAGCAAACTTCAATAAGCCACAATGCCACAAAACTAATCGATGCAACCTGTAGTCGATGGTGCAATCATATAGAAAGTCTGCTCGATTCAAATCAATTCTTGAACCTAATTCTTTCTAACCTAACCGTAGCACGAATTAATGCCCTTACTCGTTGAATACTAAAGCGCCGCTCTTCTCATATAATTTCTCCTTGTTCATCAAATTTTCCTTTAGTTTTCACATTGTATATTACAGAGCACTACAATGACATTAATACAACAGTTGACTTTATTTAAATTGACATAGCCTTTATGTTAGAAAACGTTTGTATAGGGAAATGGATTGCCCACAAGACGGCCTTTGTTTCCTGAAAACCTCAACCTTTTTAGCTCTTACGATATTGAGACTATTTGTGATTTAAAGCAGAATTAACTATATTTAATTTAGCGCTTACTTAAACCTCTTTTGGCTTCTTCTCTTTGCCCGCCGAATCCTTTGCCGGCTTCCAGACGCTGTAGGCCAAAAAGGACTTTTTATCAAAGTCCCGACCCCAGCCCGAATGGCCGACAGAGGAGACAACAACTTCATGAGAGGATTCCTTGCCTCCGCCGCCGCCACTCAATAGTTTCTTGATGCCAATTATGGATGCCAATACCAGCGCCAATTTAAAGACAATCAAGGCTTTACCGGCCAGCATAGCCAAGGCTCCATAGGCAATTGGCACAAATGTGCCACTGCCCTTTTTATCCTTCTTCTTACGGCCAACTCTACAGAGTTGCTATCCGTGTCGCGTAGATCACGGAATTTAATCTGCAAAAAAATAAGCAAATTTGAATAATCCTTTAACTATAGCTTGATCCGCCATAACTGTAGAGTGTGATCTTGCAGAAAATTGCCAACACGCATCACAATCATGCTATTCAGGACCTGTTCCTTGGCATGTACTCCACGCGGCAGTACAGCCTCAATATCATGTTTACTGATCGATGGCAGCTTGGATCGCTGCTTATTGTCCGGACTGCTGGTAAGAAACTGAACACCCTCACCCAATAAGTGGCCAAGCAGAGCAAACGTGCGTGACCATTAAAGATGAATTTCCTATTCGACATGTAAAAACCAGAGGGCCGGGCTAACTTCGACCGCGTCAAAGTTTGTATACCCTTGCAACATTATTGGTAACTTTTTCCTTACCTATAGCCATCAAAGTGGAAAAACGCTTAAGCTAAAAGGGCTAATGTGTCCGAAAGAACGGCCTACAATCTTAGCATAGGAAATAACGAAGATATTGATCAAAGTCACTGTTTTCCACCGATCGTTCCTATGGGAGCTATATGATATAGTTACCCGATCTTTATCAAATTTGGCACAGTCATTAACAGATATATTAAACTAACAAATGTTTAATTTGAAAGTAATCGCGTCAAAAGTAACGAAGTTATTGGCAAAAGTCACTGTTTTCGAGAGATCGTTCCTATGGGAGCTATATGATATAGTCAACCGATCTTGATCAAATTTGGCATAGTCGTTTATATGTGTAATTAACTCACCAATATTAAATTTCACGACAATAGCTCAGAAAATAACTAAGTTATTAAGAAAAGTCACTGTTCGTGACTTTGTCATTTGTATGGGAGCTGAATCCGAGATATACAACGCCTGCTGTATATACAAGCCTACAAATTTCAGCTCTGTAGCTCTTACGGTCTAGAAGGAGTTCGCGTTGATCCAGACGGACGGACAGACGGACGGACGGACGGACATGGCTATATGACCTCGTCTCGTCATGCTGATCAAGAATATATATACTTTATATGGTCGGAAATTCTTCCTTCTATGCGTTGCACACTTCTGACCAAAATTAATATACCCTTTTTTCAAGGGTATCAAAAAAAAAATACTTATACTTTGTGTTTAAGAATAAACACCGTGTCCATCTGAAGCGGTTTCACCAAATCAGATGCACTAAAGAAAATATAATACAACTGTTCTTTGGCACAAACAACTAATCTAGCATATGACTAGAATTACAATCAGCCACACGCGTTGTGGGAAAAAACACTTGTAATTGTAAACTAACCCAAACGATCACAACGGCAGGATGTCAAGTGGCCGACGCCGTGCCTAAAATAATAATAATTTTTCAAACCCCGAATGCGTGGGTGTGAGTCGTACTAGAATAAGATCTCCTTAAGAACAATTGTTACCTCCTAGAGCCTAAGATTTCCTATATAAACTCCGTACTTTAGTAAATAAAATCAGTTCATATTTTGAATTCAACGAATGAAGATTGGGTTATTTTCCTTCTCTCCGGGAATTCCCTATTCATTTTGGTCTTTCGAGCCGGATGGATCATGTTTGGTCCTTCGATAAAAAAGAACTCTGTAGTTTTCCCCCACCAGTGGTAAGAGACTCAGAGGTTCAATCAGCTCCTTAAAGTCTGAATTCTTATGATAAGATCAGCTAAAGGTAGCAAAATAAATAACTCTTGTTTTCCCTCACCAGTGGTAAGAGACAGAGTATACAATTAAAGCAAAATATTATTGCTTAATAAATAAAATATGCGTGCGTCTGAATCTAAAGGCAGTTTGGCTAGTGGAGCAACTGTAGTATCTTCAGCGGCGGGAGAGTTTTTAACCAATCTTAAAGGCAGTTTGGCTAGTGGAGCAACTGTAGTAATTTCGGCAGTGTGTATGTACACTAATATCGTTGCAAACGCTGTATGTAGTTGCAAGTAGGCAACAAAGATCAGCAGCAGAGCAATGAAACAGTTGCAATTAGCCAACAAAGGACAGCAGAAGAGCAATGAAATATTTGCAAAGAGGCAACACGTTAGCAGAAGAGCATCAACATAGTTTCAGAGACGAAAAGGATGGTGGCAGGTGGCCGCAGGAGCAGATCGGAGAGGCGAGCGGAGTTCGAACGAGTTTAAGGAGAGGCGAGCGGAGGCAAAGCATGGTTTTCTAACAATTTAAAGGTCGCTTAAATAAAAAACTAATTACATACTATACAAATAAATCCCACTCGCCCCATTTGGTGGCCCCGCGCAGAATGTTTAAGAATAAACACCGTGTCCATCTGAAGCGGCTTCACCAAATCAGATGCACTAAAGAAAATATAATAGAACTGTACTTTGGCACAAACAACTAACCTAGCATATGACTAGAATTACAATCAGCCACACGCGTTGTGGGAAAAAACACTTGTAATTGTAAACTAACCCAAACGATCACAACGGCAGGATGTCAAGTGGCCGACGCCGTGCCTAAAATAATAATAATTTTTCAACCCCCGAATGCGTGGGTGTGAGTCGTACTAGAATAAGATCTCCTTAAGAACAATTGTTACGTCCTAGAGCCTAAGATTTCCTATATAAACTCCGTACTTTAGTAAATAAAATCAGTTCATATTTTGAATTCAACGAATGAAGATTGGGTTATTTTCCTTCTCTCCGGGAATTCCCTATTCACTTTGTAAATAGCTATGTAGGCGAATTCTCTCTTGGGGCCGTTTATTAGATCGTAAAAGATTTTCGGTTTTCAGGAACTTTTCTTTTCTTAGTTTGTCATTGTTTCGGTTTTATGTTCAAATGCTTTTGCTTAAGACGAAAGATACAAATTTACTTTGCTTTGCTGTTAAGTTTATTGTTGCATACTTTGCGGCAACAATATAAGATCTAATATCTAGATCCTTTTTCCATCCACTATAACCCTGATCATGCCCCTAGCACAAACCCAAAGCGAGAGAGAGAGACACGACAATTGAATTTATGATAACAATAACAATTTCAAAAAACGCTTACGTGCGTGCTAAAAATGGTAGTTGACGCTGTAGTTGATTCGCTTTCTACTAAACAAATATATATAAACACATATATGTATGAATCTTACAAAGTCCAGTGCAATATGCATAGATAAACCGAAATACTCTTGCTTGCAGCATGGTTGCTGTTGCTGTTGCTTTCTTTGGTATTTCAATTTCACTTTTGATTCGCTGTACAAAATATTAATTAGTTGCCCGTCAATTATAGAACATTGAACTTATCGTCAAGGGAACCTTTTTAATACCCACATACATTTATTGAGTAACCTTCCCACCCAATTCGATTTAATAGAAGGCGGCCATCCCCTTGGTTCTAAGGCCGAAGCGTCGAGGCGGCCACCAGGTCCGTTTCCGAGAACACCGGGCGGCCCTACTGGCCCAGATTAACAACGATCCTCCATCACCCTGGGCAGAATGATGCAGGCTGTGGTACAAAATAGATGACTTGGAAAAAGCGCACCAGAGAACCAAACCGGGGGGTGGCAGAGCCATATGCAGCGACCAGTAACAGCAGCAGATGCAGAAACAAAAAAATATTAACAAAAAATAATAAGAAAATAAAAAAAGTGTGTATATATATACACTAAAATACAAAATACACAAAAAAAAACATATATATATATACAATTAAATAATAAATTCCAATCGGCATTATATACCCCAACATACCCTAACGAAGAGCGCATGCCAAACATGTGCACTCAAAATTGCACAAACAACATAAACACACGTGTAAAGCTTGTCACGATCAAAGCGAGCTTCTGAAAAAAACTTCAATAAAGTTCAAAAAAAGCTCAACTAAATTTCACGAAGCTTGCAAGCACACATAAAGCTTTCTGATCGCAGCAAGCTCCACAAGATCAAAATTGCCCAATAACAAAGTCTAAATACCCTATAAGAAAATTACATCATTTTTTTTTGGAAACAATTAAATATTAGAAAATAGAATTTTAAACAAATTGAAAAAAATAACAAAGAAAAAAAAGAATCAAAATTTTTTATATATTACAATATAAAGAAGAAAAAAAAATGAAATACTAAGAGAACAAAATTATTTTAAGGGAAATATTGAAAAAAAATTTCAGAAAGCGTACAAGTGCCAAAGTAGTAAAATCTTCACTGAGCTAATATACAGTTTAAATAAACAACTAATAATCAATTACTTTCACTCGTTGCAGAGGACTGACGTGTTTTTTTTGCGCTTATCAACTTTTATTTTTTCTCGCGATTAAATACTTTTACATAACTCTTAAATTATTGGTTTAATTAATAATAATTTCAACATCCGAATTTTATTTTCATTTCGCGAATTCTTGCTATCGCTTTTGTTTAAATTTAAATAAATCAAAACTTACAACAATACTTGCATTAGCGGTGTTGTTGTTTTGTTTATCTCTTTTGCTTTTGTGTCTTTACCGTTTTAACTAACTCTCGCGCTCTTGCGTACAAATTGTTGTTGCATGTGTTCAATTTGACGCGCTCTCCCGCTCTTTTCTATTCTTGATTGATTTGCGCTCTCGTCTTTTGCCTACCCGCGACTCTGTGATACGTGTTTTTGTTTTTGTGTTTTCATTTTTTTTTATTCTTTAGTTATGAAGGCCTTACTCTGCACATTAACCCTTGTGTCAGAACTGGTCAGTATATTCTTATATACAGATTTTTTACCTTTAGAACTTTTATTTTTTATTTTTTGTATTTCCTTTTGTAATTAAATTAAACTTTTTGATAAAATGGTTGTCTGCTCAAAAAATAATTGCATAGTTGCCACTAATGCGGTTGACTCCCATGATTATATTCTTTGTTGGTTTTGTGACAATGCGGTTCACGTTAAGTGTGCAGGTTACACAGGCAGAATCAAGGAGTCTATTGCTAAAGGTGGTGGCTTAAAATATGGATGTGATGCTTGCCGGGAGGTCGAGAATGAGATGCGCTCTTTCATGAGGCGGACTAGAGATAGTTTTGACACTTTAAGGGCACGTTTTAATAAACTCCAAGCGGAGTTTACTGCGGTGGAGACTCAGTTCAGAAGTTTATTGCTTATGAATGAGTCTCCGAAACGTAAAAGGACCAGTCCTTGGGGTGTTTCTGTATCTGTATCCGGATCCGCCAGCTCTCTTATCGTCCCCGACCGGTCTCATGCACCGTCCACTCCTAACTCGAGAATGTACAGCAATTGATATCGTTTAAGAGCCCGGTTGTGAATGCTATTAGTAATGAATTACCGGTATTACCTGTATTACCTTATTGCCGATAGTTCTAAAAGTATCGAGGGCCCCGTAAACAAGTTGACTGCTGCAGTGGGTGACTTGTCCAACGTTACTGCTGCGGCTGACGCTTCGGGACCGCGGCCTCTCGTTGGCATACCACCAAAGAAACATATATTTGTTTCTAGGCTAGATCTAAGCCTTTAGCTCGGTTATTCTTTATATCGAGTGAGACTTGTAGATTTCCTGATATTTGGAAGGAGTCATTTATTATTCCGCTTTTTAAAAAGGGTAGCAAATCGGATGTTTCCAACTACCGTGGCATTGCCAAACTTTCGGCAATACCTAAACTGTTTGAGAAAATTATTACGTCTTCTCTTCAACATCTATCCAGATCCACTATTTCTCCTTGTCAGCATGGTTTCATGAAAGGTCGTTCGTCGCTTACCAACCTTTTAGAATTGACTACCCTTGTACACCATGGCTTCCGTAAAAAGTGTCAAACTGATGTTATTTATACTGACTTCAGTAAGGCTTTTGATACGGTTGATCATTCTTTGCTTCTCGCGAAACTTAACATCATGGGTTTTTCACCAAAATTATTGGGTTGGTTAAAGTCGTATCTTATTGGCAGAACCCAAAAGGTGTCTTTTCGTTCCTCGATATCTAAAACTGTTCGAGTTACGTCAGGTGTACCCCAAGGCAGTCATCTGGGCCCACTATTATTTACATTGTTTATAAATGATTTGCCTTTGGCCTTGGCGCATTCACGCGTGCTCATGTTTGCGGATGACGTCAAGATTTGTTATTCCTATAATGATCCTTCTTTCCAACAGTACTTGCAATCAGATCTCGATGCGTTCTGTGATTGGTGCCACGTTAATAAATTACACCTTAATGCCTCTAAGTGTTCTTTTATGACTTTCAGTCGTTTGTCTCCGCTCCTAGCTCATTACTCTATTAAGTCTGTTCTGTTAGATTGTGTTCCATCATTCAAAGACTTAGGCGTTATGTTTGACCCTAAACTTTCATTTAATGTTCATATTTCTTCAATTGTCAACAGAGCAAGCTGCCTTCTCGGCTTCATTAAACGTTGGGCCAAAGAATTTGATGATCCCTATGTAACAAAGGTTTTATACACTTCGTTAGTTCGCCCTACTCTAGAATATTGCTCGCCAGTGTGGAACCCGCAATATGATGTTCACCAGCGTAGTATTGAATCGGTACAGAAGCAATTCCTAAAGTTTGCGCTACGCGGTCTAAATTGGGACCCGGGTCTTCGCCTACCTTCTTATTCTGATAGACTTCTTCTTATTAATCTTCCTTCACTTTATAACCGTAGGCTTGTTTTTGGCATTCTCTTTCTCCATAAACTAGTCAACGGCGAAGTCATTTCTACCAATTTACTAGATACGCTGTATTTTTGTGTTCCCTCACGTCGGACCAGAAACTTTTTTCCTATTCACCTTAGTAGATGTCTGACTAACTACTCTCTTCACGAACCTCTTCGTGTTCTTTGCCAATCTTTTAACAACCTTTCTCACCTTATCTCTCCTCATCTTTCTGTCACTTCTCTTCGCGCTATACTTTTTAATCATCTACAGCGAAACCAATGAAAATATTCTGGACTTGGATTGGCTGCAACTCATCCCTGGCCACATTGGCTGTGAATCGGGGCATAGCTGGCACCTTGTGCAAATAAAACACCTCCACCGGGCCGTGGATGTTTAGTTGTGTATAAAGCTAAGCTACCTTCTTTATTTAATTACTATCTGTCTTTAGCTTAAGCTTTTTCGTCGACTGCTGTGTTAGTTGACGTAAATAAATAAATAAATAAATAAATAAATAAATAAATAGACCCTGTTGTCACATCTGATGATGTAATAGCCTATATTCGGAAGAAAGTTAACGTCTCGAATATTGCGGTGGAGAAGTTTAAATTTTCTTATTCTAGGGACATTTCGTCCTTTAAAATTAGTGTTTCTGCCAATATCTTCGACACTATATGTCGAGAAGATTTTTGGCCTAAACATATAATAGTTAAGGAATATACTGTAAAAAAGAAAAATCGGCAACCGATTCGCTTGCCTACAACAACAACTAATACTATTCCTGCCACATCAGCATCTGCTGGTGTGTCAAAAAACTAGCTTCGTCCCTTAACCTGGGTTACCAGAACGTTAGAGGACTGAAATCTAAACTTCCTAATCTCTATGTAGATAGTCTTTCTTTTGAGCATAACATTCTAGCTTTCACAGAGACGTGGCTAAAACCTGATATTGCTGATGCATCGGTTTTTTCCACAAACTTTTCTATTTTCAGACGTGACCGGATTTCTCGCATAGGTGGTGGCGTTCTGATAGCTGTTGATGCTGCTTTATCATCTGAAATGATTCAATTTTCTAGTACCCAGGAGATTGAGTTTGTCGGTGTTAAAGTAAATTTTAAATCTTTTAATGCTTTCATTACTTGTTCCTATATTCCACCATTGTCAGACATGGTGGTATATTTAAATCATTTAGAGGCAATTCAGTTTGTCTCCTCTTTAGTTTCGAGTCAAGACATGCTCATAGTTGTAGGTGATTTTAATTTACCCGCTTTAGCATGGTCACTAACAGATGAATCTACCACGTTGCTGCCCTCTTTGTCACATGACTTTATTGATGGCCTTCTAGGCTTATCTTTATCCCAAGTCAATCCTGTCTTAAATTTTAATGGAAAATCGTTAGATCTTATTTTTGTATTGGATTCTTCTTATTGTGTCGTTTCTAGGATCGAACCATTTGTTCTTCCAGAAGACAAATTTCATCCTACATTAAATTTAAAAATTGATTTGCCCTTGCTTTCACCATTACTTGGTTCAAATGAGTTACCTCTAACCAGGTGTTTTCGTAAGACTGACTTTGTCAGCCTTAATTAAAACATTGCTACTACCGATTGGTCTTATCTGTACAATTGTAGTGATATGAACTCGGCTGTTCGTTTTTTCTATGATACTCTGAATTCACTCTTTGATATTTGTGTGCCTCTTGGTAGGCTGGAGCGGCTTAACATTTGCAACATTTTTGCAGCTCTATTATTTCGCCATCTCAACATGGGTTTGTGAAACGTAGATCTACAACCACTAACCTTTTAGAATTTACATCAATAATTATCAAGGGGTTCAAAAATGGTAAACAAACTGATGTCATATACACTGACTTCAGCAAAGCCTTTGATTCCGTTTATCATACCCTATTACTTTCTAAGCTGAGCGACATTGGGTTTCCATCCCTTTTCCTTTCTTGGGTTCGAGAATATTTAACAAATAGAAAACAGAAGGTAGTTTTTAAGTCTTCTTTTTCCGTTTCCATTTCTGTGACTTCTGGTGTACCTCAAGGAAGTCATCTTGGCCCTCTGCTCTTCACACTATTTATTAACGATCTTCCATCAGTCATTGTTCATTCGCGTGTGCTTATGTATGCTGACGATGTCAAGCTTTGTCTTACTTATAAAGATACAGATTCATTTAGTCGGCTACAAGCTGATCTTGAAAACTTTCAATCCTGGTGCCAGTTTAATCTACTAAATCTTATCACTACCAAATGTAAGGTAATGACTTTTTTTCGTAACTCTCCTCAACTGGTCACTTATATTCTAAACAACAGCCCTTCAGAACGTCTAAATAATATGAATGATTTGGGCGTACTTTTGGACCATAAGTTAAATTTTAACACCCATATTTCCACCACGGTCGCAAAGGCCATGAGTGTCCTGGGTTTCATTAAAAGATGGTCAAAAGAATTTGATGACCCCTATACAACTAAAGTTCTTTTTACTTCGCTTGTCCGTCCTATTTTAGAGTATGGATCTTGCATTTGGTCACCTCAATATGAGTCGCACCAGATTAGACTAGAATCCGTTCAAAAGCAGTTCTTGCTATTTGCTCTTCGTGGCTTAAGCTGGGATCGCAATGTCAATTTGCCTTCGTATTCTAGTAGACTTCTCTTGATTAACCTTCCGTCCCTAACTAACCGTAGAATTATGCTTGGTGTCATTTTTATGCACAAGCTCCTAATTGGTGATATCGACTCGCCTGAGTTATTAGCTCAGGTGAATCTGTCGGTACCATGTAGACGGAGTAGACATCCTTTGATACCTTTATCCCTGAGTCGTTGTTCTTCTAACTATGCTATGCATGAACCTTTTAGGGTCCTCTGCTCTGATTACAACCTTCTATCCCCTGTAATCGGCTCAGAGTTTTCTATTAATATGCTTAAAACATCTATCCTATCCCATTTAGTTAATAGATAGCTATAGTATTATTTGTTTGTCTGTCTTTTCTATTGTGTATTTTGTCCACGCGATTCGTGCCGTGCGTTATACGGCTGCACCCCTCGGTCGGTCGGGTGGGAGGTGGGCAGTTGTCTGCTTGGGCTCGCGCGTAACAAACTTTGTCCTGGTTTCGTAGGGGCCACAACGATACTATATAGAAGCAACTTTTGAACCTCTAGTAGCAAAAGACACAGAAGAACCAGCTGTAAAAGATAACCCACAAGACATTCAAGATAATACAAAACCAAAGATGGTGCAAACAAAGATTAAATTTCTTAATACAGCTTCTAAGCTGATTCAGGAGTATTATGGTGGAGTAGAAACACTTCAAAGTTTCATAGATTCACTGGTGTTCGTGGGGGGGCGGAGGATCCAAATGAAATACAAGGAGTTGGCGGGTGCCAATTTCTTCAGTTTGTGGTGAGCGAGTGGTGAATTAAAACGCACGAAAAACTTCGGTTAAATAAACGTAGGTTTTATTATTTATATAATATTCACAGGTAAACCGGCACACACGGAGATGGTTCGGGTTGAAAGTGATTAACAAATCGTAAAAAATGCAAGAGAACGGGTGTTCGGGTGAAAATCTCGATTTGGAATAATGGCGATGCCCATTGGAAAAAACCCAGTCACCCCTCCTGGTGTGACCGTAGATGCCGAGGATCAAAAAACCCTCCTCACTCTTCACTGCTCTTCGCCGCTCACTGCTGTTCACCCGGTGGCGTGAACATACCGCCCCCCTTGCAACATGTTGCAATTGCCACCCTGGACATATAACGGACGGGGGACGGCAACGTTCTGGAGCGCCTAGATCCCACAGGAGCCGGAGACGACCCATCCGAACACGGTGCTCTGGGCTGCGGGAGTACCGCTATGACCGGGCACACAGCCTGGTTGGATGACCTCCGGATAGAGGTCTGCCCCGAGTACCACGGACACCGACGCCGGCCGATAGAAATAGGGGTCGGCCAGGATCAGGGTGGCGAATTTCTCCCGAACCGGCGCCGCCACTTCCCGGATGGGAGTGCGGATGAGCAAGTCCTCTTCGACCCGGAATATAACGTTCCGTCGGAACGTCTCGTCGGACCTCGACTCGACGACGGCCGTACAGGCTTGGTCGACCCCGACCTTGGTCACAGCTAACCCCAGGGACCGGGCAAAGGAGCGATTGATGCGGCTCTCAGCCGCACACGCATCGAGAAGGACGCGGGTCTCGAAGGATTTCGAGCCATTGCCCAACCGGAGGACTGCGGTTGGCAGGACAGTCGTCGTCCTGGCGTGGAGCAGGGAGGATAAAGAGATTTCGGGTGCGCCTTCTGGGGAAGCGGAGCGGTCGGACGATGATCGGGAACAGGGTTGTAGCGGGGGTGCAGCACGCCCGGAGGGGGGTGATTGGCTGCGCCGCCGGGCGGAGGCACGTGATCTCGGCGTTTGGTCGGCCATGTGGAGCAGGGTGTGGTGCCTTTGCCCGCATCGTCGGCAACCATGGCGAGTCCGGCACGCGTCGGATGAATGCTCGTGTGCCAAGCAATTGGGACAATACTTGTTGATCAGCACCGCCCGGAGCCGCTTTTCCCCTCGGAGGTTCAGGAAGCGCTGACACTGCCGGAGTGCATGAACCCCCGACAGACCCGGCATCGGTACACGTTCGTGCCCTGCGGAGCAGCTCGTTTGCTGCGGTGGTGCGGCAGACGTGTGGGGGCCATGTCGCTATGAAGGGGGGAGCTGAACGAACTGTAACGAAAGAAATTACGTAGGGGGGAGTGGATTAGTCTATGCGCGGGAACGAACAACATGCACGGAGACGAGGACATTCGGAGGGAACATAGAGGGATTGGGAGTCACGATACGGTTTTAGGCTCAGGACTCCTGCTGTCTTGCAACAGAATAAGCTTCGCTACGGGTCTTCGGATAGACCCACGCGCGGTGGTGACATCAGCCACTCGGACGAGACCGTCAGCCCCGGGCAGAGTGCGCTCAATTCGCCCTAAGCGCCACTCGTTGGAGGGGAGATGATCTTCGGACACGATCACGAGGTCGCCGGTCTGGATGCTGCGAGTCGGTGACTTCCACTTGTTCCGTTTGTGAAGCTCCTTGAGGTACTCACTCTTCCAGCGGCGGCAGAAAGCCTGCTGGATTGCCTTCAGTCGCTGCCATCGGTTGATCAGTGACATAGGCTCGACCAGAATTTCCGGTTCCGCAATGGATAAGAGCGGTCCTCCAATCAGGAAATGTCCCGGGCTTAGGGCCAGCAGGTCCTCTGGATCCTCGCTCATGGGAGAGATTGGCCTGGAGTTTAGACACGCTTCGATCCTGCACAGGAGAGTGGAAAGTTCCTCGAAGGTGTATTTGACAGTGGACGAAGACTTGTAAAACAGGGTCTTAAAACTTTTGACCCCTGCTTCCCACAGTCCTCCCATATGGGGCGCGCTTGGCGGAATGAACTGCCAGGATAAAATGTGCTGGGGAAATGCCTTCATTATATCAAGCTTGGTGGCGTTCAGGAAATCTTGTTCGAGCGCCTTTGAGGCCCCTACGAAGGTTTTGCCATTGTCGGAGTAAATGCGCTGGGGGCATTGTCTCCGTGCGACAAACCGAGAGAAGGCTGCAAGAAATCTTTCAGTGGTGAGGTCGGAGGTAGCCTCGAGATGGATTGCCTTCGTGCTGAAACACACGAAGACGCAGACATAGCCCTTAGTTATGAGACACGCACGCCCGGTGTAATTTTTGATCTCGAACGGCCCTGCGAAATCAATGCCCGTGTGGGTGAAGGGCCTGGAGTTTGTGATCCGTTCTCGAGGGAGATCACCCATCATCTGGGTCTGTAGTCGTCGACGATGAACGATGCAGACTTTGCACCCCTTGAGGTGGGACTTCACCATGTTCTTGATCCGTGGGATCCAGAATTTGGTGCGCAGATACCGCACCATCAGTTGATTGCCGCCATGCAACGTGATGCGGTGGGCGAATTCGACAAGCAGGCGAGTGAAATGAGTACTATAGGGGAGGAGAATAGGGTGACGTTCATCATATCGGAGGGACTCGGCGGCCCGGAGTCGTCCGCAGGCGCGGAGTAACCCATGCTGATCGAGAAATGGATTCAGATTGAGTAGCGTGCTGGATGATGGCAGGGGTCGCCCTTCCCCCAGGGCCCGTATCTCCGCGAGGTATTCCCGACGCTGAGAGGTCCGAATCAAGGCGCGCTCGGCGGAGAGAAGTTCGTCATTGGTGAGGTGAACCGTGGAAGGCGTCGAAATCCTTTTGGTGGCGAAGCGTAGGATGTACGCGATGACTCGTAATGCCCTACCATAATCCGAGAAACGTTCGCTGACGTCCTCGAGTAGGGTGGTCGCGGTGGTGTGGCACTGGACTCGTTGCTCCAGCTGGGTGTCTGGGAGTTCGTTATGGGGAGTTGGCCAATACTCGGGGGCTCGCTGGAGCCAGTCCGGCCCATGCCACCAGAGTCTGCTGGCCGATAACTCGGCCGCGGAGACCCCACGGCTCGCCAGATCAGCGGGGTTGTCCTCGGAGCGCACATGTGACCAGCTTTGGCCACTGGTGCTTTTGGAGATGCTGGATACCCGATTGGCCACGAAGGTGGACCAACTGCACGGGGGTTTATTGAGCCAAGCCAACACGATGGTAGAGTCGGTCCAAAACTGGGAGGTTGCAGGTGGGATTGGGAGTTCAGGAACGATCGACGCCCAGAGATCGGCTAGTAAAACCGCTCCGCACAACTCCAGCCGAGGCAGTGAGACTGTTTTGACTGGAGCTACACGGGTCTTAGCCGTTAATAAATGGACGGCTACTTGATCGCCGCACCGAACCCGCACATATAGGGCTGCTCCATACGCTTTCTGTGACGCGTCACAGAAGCCATGAAGCTCCCACGAGAGCTTATCGCTGGTGTTTAGCCAACGGGGAATGCGGAGTCGACTGGGGCCTGGGTAATCCTGCAGGAATTCGTGCCATTGCTGCAGCAGGAGAGGCGGCAGAACATCATCCCAGCCCAGTTCGGTAAGCCAGATTTGTTGCATGAATATCTTCGCTCGGATGACAAATGGGGCTAGCCAACCAGCGGGGTCAAAGAGTTTAGCGATATGGGACAGAACCTGCCTCTTGGTGATCGACTCCTTCAAGGGGGGGTCCGCTACGGTGAAGAAGAAGACGTCTTCGGCAGCTTGCCAGCGGATGCCCAAGGTTTTTGCAGTGCTCGCGTCTTCCAGCTCGAGAAAGTCCTCTCGCAGCAGGTGCTCTCTCGGAATGGCTTGAAGTACTTCCTTCTTATTGGAAGTCCACTTCCGAAGCGGGAAGCCCGCAGATTGGAGGGTCGCTTGAAGCTCTCGTATGGCGAGACGGGCGTCGGCTTCAGTGTGAGCGCCGGCAAGGACATCATCAACATACATGTAGTTCCGAAGGATTTCGCTCGCCTGAGGATACATCGCTTGCACGTCTTGTGCCAGTTGTAAAAGGACTCGGATCGCCAAGAATGGCGCGCAGTTAACCCCAAACGTGACAGTTTGTAACTCGTAATCCTGGATATTGCCGCAGCGGTCTCGGTAGAGGATCCGCTGAAAGGGGGTATGCCTGGGATCGACTCGGATTTGTCGATACATCTGCGTTATGTCGGCATTGAAAACGAATTGAAAGAACCGCCATTTCAGTACCTGAAGCGTGAGGTCGGCCTGAAGAGTAGGACCGGTGTGCAAGACATCGTTGAGGCTGACGCCTTGTGTGGAGGGGCTCGACGCGTTAAATACCACGCGTACCTTAGTGGTGGTGCTATCGGGCTTAAACACCGCATGATGGGGGAGATAGAAGTTTTTCCCATCTTGAGGCGGCGTCACCCGAATCATATGACCCAATTCCTCGTACTCTTGAATAATGGCATCGTACTGCGTTTTTAGAACCGGATCCTTGAGAAGGCGTGCTTCATTCCGCAGGAATTGAGCCAGCGCGATCGGTCTTGAGTGGCCCAAGTCAACGCTATTCGGACCTTTGAACGGTAGGGACACAACATATCGGCCGTCCTTTCCCCTTTGGGTGGTCTCCTGGAAGTTCCGCTCGCAGAATGCGTCATCCTCCTTTTCCGGCTTTGCGGGAAGGTCTTCCACCTCCCAAAACTTGGTGAGGAGTACATCAAGCTTTGCTTCGGGACTAACTCGCGTCTGTGCCGCGAAAACGGATCTAGACACCGGAGGGTCAGGAGTGATAGCCCACACAGAACCCATCCAAGATGGTTTCTAGCCCGACAAAATCACCAATATCCTTTTGATCCGTTCTCCGAGGATGTGGGGAAACAGGTCTACACCGATGATCATGTCAATAGGCGCGGGCTTGTTGTAGTACGGGTCAGCCAGGGGGCGATCGAGGCACTGCGTCGGAACCGTATTAAGGAATGGAGCTGTTGGAATGGCCCCTGACAATTTGGATACGACCAGGGCGGAGACCTCAATCTTGTTCAATCTGTCACACGGGGGAGACAGCATTAGCAGACACACCTTGTCGGCGCAGCCTCCATCACTCTGGCCCATGCCAGTAACCGCGGCGTCTACTGGGTAGAAGGGGGGCTGGACCATGCTGAAGACACGTTCGGAGAGAAAAGTTGAATCGGCTCCCGAGTCGATCAACGCCCGAATATGATGATCCACACCACGATGGTGCAGAGTGACAATCGCAGTGCCTAAAAGGCCTCTGCCTGGGGTAGATGCAAAATAACTTTGAGCATTTGTGAGCTGGTCGCTCGCGGACGGGCGCTCTGTGGCGCTGGATGGTGGGACTTGCGCAGCGGATGGCGAGGGCACGGACACATCACTAGGATGCAACAGCGTATGATGACGCTCCTTGCAGGTATGGCAATTATGCGCACTGGAGCAGCCCTTCACTTGATGACCGCGGGCAAAACAGTTCAGACAAAGTCCCTGCTGTCTAATGGTTTCCAGCCGCCTCTGAACAGGCATATCAAGGAAACTAGGGCAGAGCCGTATTGGGTGATTTTCCCGATGGCACAGCTTGCAAGACGCCGATTTGAGCTGAGCTTTCGCTGGAAACGCTTGGACTTTCATCGTTGCAGAGGATTTGCGGGGACCAATGGGGATGGCTTGGACACTTGGGGCCGACTTATGTTCTTCGGTGGCATCCAGGACACGATACCGATCGGTAAGAAATTGGTTCAAATCGGACCACGTTGAGACGACAGTCTTATTGGGCACTGATTGCTCCCACAGGAGGATTGTGGCCTTCGGCAATTTACTAGTGCAGATGGCGATAAGTAGGACATCCCAATTCTCAGTACTAACACCCGAACGCTCAAGTGCGGTAAGACACCCTTGAAACGCGGTCTGCAGCTCTCGCAAGGATTTGCCCGACTCTTGTGCCACCGCGGGAATCTGAAGGAGTTGTCTGGCTTGAGTCATGACCAGCAGACGGCTGTTTTCGTACCGTGCGGTGAGGTTCTCCCACGCGGCCTGGAAACCCTCATTCGTCAGGGGGGACTTAGCCACGATGGTTCTCGCTTCCCCTCGCGTCTTGGTGTTCAGGTGATAGAGCTTCTCCACTTGTGACAAGTACGGGTTGGCGATATAAATGGCGGCGAACAAATCGCGGAATGTGGGCCATGCTAGGCTGTCGCCATCAAATGTCTCCACCTCACACGGAGGAACTCTATGCCCCGCCGGCCTCGACGGAGCGGTGGGCTGACGCATAAGACTCGTCATCTGTGCCGAGAGCTGTTCGATGCGTTCTCCAAACAACGTCCCGCATCGCACATACGCCGCATAGGCGTATTCGTGCTTCGCCTTGATGCGGCTTATGTTTGCCAAGCTTTCCTCGTCGGTTTGGACTGTCAAGGCCTTGTGACAACGGGAGTGTTCCATCTCGACAGTTGACCACAGCGATTTGAGCTGCTCTAAGTGCATTTTAAGGGAAAACAAGGGCACTTCAGAAGTTAGAGCTTCACTCTCCCGAGCTTCGAACAGAGTCAATGCGTCGCACGCCAGAATGAAATCGGAGAGGGACATTCTGGAGTGTTCTCTGCGCTGTTGTGATACGGATCGGGTGACGGGAGCGTCAGAACAGTGCGTCACAACAACGTGCGGGATCTGGGTCTGGGTTGAAAGCTTGGAACGACCTTTGTGTTCACTCGAGTCTTTAACCGAGAATCTGCGACCCTGAGGGAGGCTGGACGAAGACGGACGGGATCTTGGGGATTCGCTGCGGCTGCGAACAGACGAGAACTTGCGCGAAATATCCGTACGCTTCACGGTCGCCGGAGTTATCGGAGGTCGAACCTTCTCCGGAGTTGAAGAGGGAGACGAAAGACCGTTAGACTTCGGCGCAGTCTTGGACGGCTCCGTGGACATACTCAGGGGACGACCTTACCGTTGAACACCGAGTTTGTGGGTTTTGAGAAAATGGGGAAAATTTGAGGAAATGAGAAGTGGACTGTATGAGGACGCAAGAGCTTTCTCACTGTGCACCGCAGGATTGCGGGAGAATTATCTCGCGTGCGGCTCGGAAACGGAGCCCTTTGAATGGGGATAGATGCGGAACAATATACGAACGCACGAGTGCGGATCAAACTTGCACGTAGACAAGCTAAATGATTACAAAACAAGTTTGTATGGATTCGTAAGTAACGCTGGAAGTACGTATAAAACAAAACACGGAGGAAATATATAAATAAAGATGTATAGGATAAAGAAAATACGTTTTTGTATAGATCTGGATCTGGATATATATATGTGCGCACAATACTGGCCGGAAAAAATTATATATATAATTTATAAATATGGACGGATGTATAAATATGGGCCCGATAGTGCTGGAAAAAATATATATATGTATTTATTTATAAATATGGGCGGATATATATATGAGCGCAAAAGGCTGGCCGGAAGAAGTATATTTATAATTTTTGAATATGAATGGATATATAAATATGGGCCCGATAGTGCTGGAAAAAATATATATATATGTATTTATTTATAAATATGGGCGGATATATATATGAGCGCAAAGGCTGGCCGGAAAAATATATTTATAATTTTTGAATATGAATGGATATATAAATATGGGCCCGATAGTGCTGGAAAAAATATATATGCATTTATTTATAAATATGGGCGGATATATATATGAGCGCAAAAGGCTGGCCGGAAAAAATATATTTATAATTTTTGAATATGAATGGATATATAAATATGGGCCCGATAGTGCTGGAAAAAATATATATGTATTTATTTATAAATATGGGCGGATATATATATGTGCGCAAAATACTGGCCGGAAAAAATATATTTATAATTTTTGAATATGAATGGATATATAAATATGGGCCCGATAGTGCTGGAAAAAATATATATGTATTTATTTATAAATATGGGCGGATATATATATGTGCGCAAAATACTGGCCGGAAAAAATTATATATATATAATTTATGAATATGGACGGATATATAAATGTGGGCACGATAGTGCTGGAAAAATATATATGTATTTAGTTATAAATATGGGCGGATATATAATTAGGCGAAAAAAGGGAATCGGAAATAATGTGATTTGAACTTGGCGCGCTTGAGCCGCCTATCGATATCACGACTCGACTCACGTGTCACCACTACTCCGAAAACAGCTGTCGGCCGCTGTTTATATATTTGGTTTTTGATTTTGTTGTTTAATTATGTTAATAATTTTTTTTGTGGTTGTGCGGAAAAACCAAGAACAAAAGAACGCTTTTACGCACCGCGAGTGTTGTGCGCAAACCAAACAACCGATCAATGCATATGGACAGATGCTTTGATCTATGTATGTACGTACATGCATAAGTACACAGGTGAGTATATAGATGTATGCACACGCGTTGTTCACAACAACAAAAAAAAACGTAAGTAATTGTAATTTAATTGGATGTGGAATTGTGTTAAATCAATGCGCGACACCGAAATGTATTATATGTTGTGGATATGTACATATGTATGTGCAATGTATGACTATGTAAGCATATATGTATGTACGTATGTAAGCAAGTGCACCGGTATCCAAAGACGCGCGTGAGGAATTTAATTTCGCACCGAATTCGAACGCGCAAGAAATCGCGATGCATACGTTAAGTGCTATTTAAAAAAAAGAATATTTTTTTTTTCTGCCTTTTGTGTCGTGGTAAATGTGCGAAGGGATTATATATATATGGATAGGTACATATGCGCGTACATCAACAGGTGACGATGTATGTATGTATGTATGTACGTAGATGCGCGCGTGCGGAAATAAGTTTGGCATTAAAAATAATTATTCCAACACATAAGAAAACGCGGTGAACACTTGATTATTATTCTTCCCTATTTTTTATAACACTTTAATAATTTTTTTGTTTTTTTAAACTTTTACGCGGATTTGGCAAACAGCTGTGGAAATTACATACATGTACATGTGAATGCATATGAAAAAAAAGAGGTGGATTTGGACAAGTGCGAGGAAAAAAAAACATAAATAAAAAATGGATAATCGTGGAATGTAAAACGAGAACGTTGGACAATCACGCTAAGGATTAGGAACTACCATGTAACCTTGGAACAGGTCAGGTATGTACATACATACAATATGTAAAAGTGTGTAGGTCGCTATGGAGAAGCGGGAAAACCTCACACTTTTAGTAGTATGGAAATGAAATGAATAATGAAATTTTGTACTTATCAGGAATTCCGCCGATGCAAGCTGGAGGAGCGGAAGGATATCCGGCTCGAAGGACCAATGTTCGTGGGGGGGCGGAAGGATCCAAATGAAATACAAGGAGTTGGCGGGTGCCAATTTCTTCAGTTTGTGGTGAGCGAGTGGTGAATTAAAACGCACGAAAAACTTCGGTTAAATAAACGTAGGTTTTATTATTTATATAATATTCACAGGTAACCCGGCACACACGGAGATGGTTCGGGTTGAAAGTGATTAACAAATCGTAAAAATGCAAGAGAACGGGTGTTCGGGTGAAAATCTCGATTTGGAATAATGGCGATGCCCATTGGAAAAAACCCAGTCACCCCTCCTGGTGTGACCGTAGATGCCGAGGATCAAAAAACCCTCCTCACTCTTCACTGCTCTTCGCCGCTCACTGCTGTTCACCCGGTGGCGTGAACAACTGGAAATAATCAATGAAATTAAAGCAGAACATGAAAAACAACTATTAAACTCATAAAAACAAAACTAAAAGGGGACGTTAGACTACTAGTAACAAATGAAAATACTATAAATGGTATAATACAACATTAAAGAAAGAAATTAAGGGTGAAACAGTTCAGGTAGCAGAGGCAAGATTCATGAATTTAAACAAAATGGCAAGAACGCAAAAAAGGAACAATTACACAAATAAGAACTCGTACAATAATAATAGAAATTATAATAACAATTACCAAATAGAAACCAAATGATAATACTAACTATAACAATACTAGGAATTACAATCTATAGTAATAATTATAATCGAAGAAATATAACAATAGAAATACAAATTATCCTCCTAAAACACAACAAAATAATAATGTCAGATTTACAAACATAGAAGGAAATTCGGAAAACTCCGAAAGTCCTCTGATGTAAAAGTCGAACAAATAAAATATATAGTTTAAATTTCAAACTTAATAGCTACATAACTTTAAACTTTGACGATGTAGGGACAACAAAATTACTATTAGACACAGGAGCTGATGTATCACTCATACAAAAAAAAAATATTAAGAAAAGACAATACAGTTGACATACAAAGACGGACAAACTTAGTGGAATAGGCATCCCATGTGACGGAATCCTGGGGCTTGACTTTATAAAAAAATTCAATTGCACACTCAATTATTCCACCAACAAATTGATAATTGTAAGGAAGCTCTGGCTGGGTACAGTTCTCAGTCCCAGAGTCCGTCTACAGAACATTTATTTGATCTGGAGACCTTGATGAGTATTAGGATAGGGGACTGAGATCACATGAAGGGGAGAAAAGGGAAGGGAAAGGAGTAGGAGGAGAGTCCAAGAGGAGTAGCAACGACTGATCTCAATTTCCACTCGTCTGCCAAGCGAAGCCCGCCAAGATCCGTTGCCTCTTGGACTGGGAAAGGGAGGCGTGAAAGGAAATGTTAGTGTGGTTATTAGAAAGGGATGGTGAAGAGGAACTGCAACAACTGATCTCGTCTGCCAAGCGAAGCCCGCTTGGCAAAGTTGTGACTGAGCCTAGAGACCAGCGACTGACTTCGTCTGCAGGAGAATAACTCATCCTGACGAAGTCCGCTGATCCTTCGGCTCCACTCAAATTGTGAAGTGGCCAAGGAAAAGGGAAGGGAAAGGGTATACATAGATTCGGTGACAAATAAAGAAATAATGCCGGGTGTGTTAAACGTTAAAAAAAAGAACTACAGTTAGTTTTCATGTTGGGATATTTAATGTGCCCTCCATGGGCGTATTAAAAAATAAAAGTAAAAATGAAGAGGGGCCTACATGAGCGTAGTTTAAATTGCAATGATAATGTGACTCGTCACACGGTGTCCTTATTTCGAACGGACGAAATGGAGCGTGACTCGCCCGTGTACTTTAACGTCGATACGGAACAGTTGATCATCCGTTTGTGCGGGGTCCATCGTGACGGAGTACCGCCACCCGATCTCGGACTTCAGCGGGTACTCGTCTACCCGGGGTGTCGACGAGCCATTCTGGTGGTGTGAGGACATAATTGGACGCCGCGGCGGTGGCCTCCGGCACATAAATTGGCGTAGATCGGCGCAAAGGGCCTCGCGACGTTGGTCCAGGGATGGCGTGAGTTGGCAGAGTAGCGGTGTCGTTTGCCGGGGCGAGCGATGGTTGAGGACGGTCCCGGAGAGGTCTAAGCGTCTCCTCGTTGTCAGATTGTGTCTCACTGACCCTGACGGTTGTCAGGAGAACACTGTGTTCGCTGGGGGGCTTATCGGCTTATACACGGGCCGCAGAGGTGTGTCTGGCATGGCTGCTTCCACGACTTCTGGAGATTGACGTCTCTCCAGACACTCACAAACGGGTCGCGGAGGTGGGTCCGGTGTGAGCGGAACTGGGTCTGCGCGGGCTTTAGACACGGTGAGACGTCGAGTTGGACTTGAATCCATAGTCATCAGCGGCGGTGACTCTGGATTGTCTCTTCCGGGCAGGTTTGCCCACAGAGAGAGTTCGACCACCGACAGTATCACAGCGCGCTCAGGTCGGGTCGAGGCGGAAGCTCGTTGAGCCTCGTTGGGTGGCTTCTTGTCGCTCTCTAGATCCTTGCCCCCGGCAGGTCGCTCGGTCGGGATGTCGGTCGGGGCCAACTCCACGCGGCAGAGAAGGACTGGGACTTCGGTGGCTTGTGGTGGGGCCGGGCATGACAGGGCCGTGTTCCCTTTTACATACAGCAATTATTTGTTCGACGATCCGGGCTATGTGGGCCTCGCGGTCGCTGTCGTCTTCTCCTTGCTGTGACATACTGCTGTGAAATATAAAGAGTGTTAAAACTACCCTGAATTCTGAGTGTACTAACGAGGCCTATGAGTGCGGTTTACAAAAGTGCTATGATTAAAGCTAAGATACAATGTTTAAGATAATTTTTGCCTAGCATCGGTGCGAAGAGTACCTCGTTAGAAGGAAGGGGGACGTTGGGCAGGCGCACCCACCAACAAGTGGTCCCCCTTGAAAGATCGTTAATCAGTGGCCTCGTGCGAACCGTGGGTATGAGGTGTCTCGAGGCCGATGTCTTCAGAAAGACCGAGTTCTGGTGGTTCGTTGTCGTCACTATTAAGGCCTTTAAGTCAGCCAGACCGGCGGTACGTCGCTCACGCCCCTGGGCTACAAGAAGTCTAACGATGTTGCTGGAAAGAAACTTGATTATTTTATACGGGCCCTTAGGCGCCAGTTTGGCATTGAACCCTTCGTTGGCAAGCAGCACATGATGCTTGAGCATGACCATGCTCCCGATGTTTGGACGCCAGTCGCGTCGTCTCAGGTCGTAGTATTTCTTTTGATTCTGGGTAGCGTTCAGTTGATTCTCATGTACGAGCTTAAAAATATCTTCCATTCGACGGACGCGCTCGTCGGGGCTAGGGGGTTCGTTACAAGAAAACTAGTAACATCGTATTACCTTGCTTAAAACGTGGCAAAGGCCCGATAAAGTCAGTACACACGGTATCGAAAGACTCCGCGACTTGACGGGTGAGCATTTTGCCCGCTGGTTTCATTTGCGCCGGTCTAATATGCAAATTCCGTGACGTGCTGCCGCATCTTTAGCCACCATTTGCACTCCGGTTCTACTAGTTGTCCAAAGGTTGTCGCGATAAGGCATCGGCAATCACGTTGAGCTTACCTCGTCTATAATGTACCTCGAACTCGTATTGTTGCATCTATCCTATACCATTCAGTTAATAGATAGCTATAGTATTATTTGTTTGCCTGTCTTTTCTATTGTGTATTTTGACCACGCGATTCGTGCCGTGCGTTATACGGCTGCACCCCTCGGTCGGTCGGGTGGGAGGTGGGCAGTTATCTGCTTGGGTTTGCGCGTAACATGCTTTGTCCTAGTGTCGTAGGGGCCACTTGAACGTACTGCGCATAGTATCGTCAACGATACTATATAGAAACAACTTTTGAACCTCTAGTAGCAAAAGACACAGAAGAACCAGCTGTAAAAGATAACCCACAAGACATTCAAGATAATACAAAACCAAAGATGGTGCAAACAAAGATTAAATTTCTTAATACAGCTTCTAAGCTGATTCAGAAGTATGATGGTGGAGTAGAAACACTTCAAAGTTTCATAGATTCACTGGAAATAATCAATAAAATAAAATCAGAACATGAAGAAACAACTATTAAACTCATAAAACAAAACTAAAAGGGGACGTTAGACTACTAGTAACAAATGAAAATACTATAAATGGTATAATACAAACATTAAAGAAAGAAATTAAGGGTGAAACAGTTCAGGTAGCAGAGGCAAGATTAATGAATTTAAAACAAAATGGCAAGAACGCAAAAAAGAAACAATTACACAAATAAGAACTCGTACAATAATAAAAGAAATTATAATAACAATTACCAAAATAGAAACCCAAATGAAATTATAACAATAGAAATACAAATTATCCTCCTAAAACACAACAAATAATAATGTCAGATTTACAAACATAGAAGGAAATTCGGAAAACTCCGAAAGTCCTCTGATGTAAAAGTCGAACAAATAAAATATATAGTTTAAATTTCAACCTTAATAGCTACATAACTTTAAACTTTGACGATGTAGGGACAACAAAATTACTATTAGACACAGGAGCTGATGTATCACTCATACAAAAAAAAATATTAAGAAAAGACAATACAGTTGACATACAAAGACGGACAAAACTTAGTGGAATAGGCAAAGACGTCCTATTTACAATAGGTGAAACCAAACTAAAGATCAGCAACCTCTCAACGGTACACACCTTCCAAGTAAAAGAAAATGATTTCCCCATCCCATGTGACGGAATCCTGGGGCTTGACTTTATAAAAAAATTCAATTGCACACTCAATTATTCCACCAACAAATTGATAATTGTAAGGAAGCTCTGGCTGGGGTACAGTTCTCAGTCCCAGAGTCCCGTCTACAGAACATTTATTTGATCTGGAGACCTTGATGAGTATTAGGATAGGGGACTGAGATCACATGAAGGGGAGAAAAGGGAAGGGAAAGGAGTAGGAGGAGAGTCCAAGAGGAGTAGCAACGACTGATCTCAATTTCCACTCGTCTGCCAAGCGAAGCCCGCTTGGCCAAGATCCGTTGCCTGTTGGACTGGGAAGGGAGGCGTGAAAGGAAATGTTAGTGTGGTTATTAGAAAGGGATGGTGAAGAGGAACTGCAACAACTGATCTCGTCTGCCAAGCGAAGCCCGCTTGGCAAAGTTGTGACTGAGCCTAGAGACCAGCGACTGACTTCGTCTGCAGGAGAATAACTATCCTGACGAAGTCCGCTGATCCTTCGGCTCACTCAAATAGTGAAGTGGCCAAGGAAAAGGGAAGGGAAAGGGTATACATAGATTCGGTGACAAATAAGAAATAATGCCGGGTGTGTTAAACGTTAAAAAAAAGAACTACAGTTAGTTTTCATGTTGGGATATTTAATGTGCCCTCCATGGGCGTATTAAAAATAAAGTAAAATGAAGAGGGGCCCTACATGAGCGTAGTTTAAATTGCAATGATAATGTGACTCGTCACACGGTGTCCTTATTTCGAACGGACGAAATGGAGCGTGACTCGCCCGTGTACTTTAACGTCGATACGGAACAGTTGATCATCCGTTTGTGCGGGGTCCATCGTGACGGAGTACCGCCACCCGATCTCGGACTTCAGCGGGTACTCGTCTACCCGGGGTGTCGACGAGCCATTCTGGTGGTGTGAGGACATAATTGGACGCCGCGGCGGTGGCCTCCGGCACATAAATTGGCGTAGATCGGCGCAAAGGGCCTCGCGACATTGGTCCAGGGATGGCGTGAGTTGGCAGAGTAGCGGTGTCGTTTGCCGGGGCGAGCGATGGTCGAGGACGGTCCGGAGAGGTCTAAGCGTCTCCTCGTTGTCAGATTGTGTCTCACTGACCCTGACGGTTGTCAGGAGAACACCTGTGTTCGCTGGGGGGCTTATCGGCTTATCACGGGCCGCAGAGGTGTGTCTGGCATGGCTGCTTCCACGACTTCTGGAGACACCAGACACTCACAAACGGGCCGCGGAGGGGTGTCCGGTGTGAGCGGAACTGGGTCTGGGCGGGCTTTAGACACGGTGAGACGGCGAGTTGGACTTGAATCCATAGTCATCAGCGGCGGTGACTCTGGATTGTCTCTTCCGGGCAGGTTGCCCCACAGGACCAGTGGATACCGTCGAATCCTCCAAACGAACAGGGCCGGCAGACTCCGAGGGTCCGATGTTTGTGCCGGGGGAGAGAGTTCGACCACGACAGTATCACAGCGCGCTCAGGTCGGGTCGAGGCGGAAGCTCGTTGAGCCTCGTCGGGTGGCTTCTTGTCGCTCTCTAGATCCTTGCCCCCGGCAGGTCGCTCGGTCGGGATGTGGTCGGGGCCAACTCCACGCGGCAGAGAAGGACTGGGTCTTCCGGTGGACTACCGCTTGTGGTGGGGCCGGGCATGACAGGGCCGTGTTCCCTTTCACATACAGCAATCATTTGTTCGACGATCCGGGCTATGTGGGCCTCGCGGTCGCTGTCGTCTTCTCCTTGCTGTGACATACTGCTGTGAAATATAAAGAGTGTAAAACTACCCTGAATCTGAGTGTACTAACGAGGCCCTATGAGTGCGGTTTACAAAGTGCTATGATTAAAGCTATGATACATGTTTAAGATAATTTTTGCCTAGCATCGGTGCGAAGAGCACCTCGTTAGAGGAAGGGGGACGTTGGGCAGGCGCACCCACCAACAAGTGGTCCTCTTGAAAGATCGTTAATCAGTGGCCTCGTGCGGGCCGTGGGTATGAGGTGTCTCGAGGCCGATGTCTTCAGAAAACGAGTTCTGGTGGTTCGTTGTCGTCACTATTAAAGGCCTTTAAGTCAGCCAGACCGGCGGTACGTCGCTCACGCTTCTGGGCTACAAGAAGTCTAACGACGTTGCTGGAAAGAAACTTGATTATTTTATACGGGCCCTTAGGCGCCAGTTTGGCATTGAACCCTTCGTTGGCATTAGACAGCACATGATGCTTGAGCACGACCATGCTCCCGATGTTTGGACGCCAGTCGCGTCGTCTCAGGTCGTAGTATTTCTTTTGATTCTGGGTAGCGTTCAGTTGATTCTCATGTACGAGCTTAAAAATATCTTCCATTCGTCGGACGCGCTCGTCGGGGCTAGGGGTTCGTTACCGGAGACATCCGTTACTTTGGTCATAAAGAGCGCGGGCATACGGGGTTCCGACCTAATATGATGTAAGCTGGACTGAAGCAGGTGGTGTCGTTGACGCTTGAGTTGATCGCTAGTGTTATTTCTGGAAGCCATTGATCCCAAGTGTTTTTCCCATTCTCCAGGTATTGTGCATCATGGTCTTGATGGCTCGATTTGCGCGCTCGGTAGGATTCTGCTATGGAGAATATGGGGCGGTATGCTGTAGTATAATTCCGGATGTTTTGGAAAAGTTTTTGAAAACCTTGCTAGTGAAACTGGGTGCCATTATTGCTCACGAGGTGCGAGGATTGCCGAATCGGGCCCAGATCCTTTCGCGAAATACCTTCTCCAAGCGACTGAAGTGGCCTTACGAAGTGGTACCATCTCGACCCATTTACTATATAAATCCAAGAAAATAGTAACATCGTATTACCTTGCTTAGAAGTGGCAAAGGCCCGATAAAGTCAGTACACACGGTATCGAAAGACTCCGCGACTTGACGGGTGAGCATTTTGCCCGCTGGTTTCATTTGCGCCGGTCTAAATTTGCAAGCAGGTGAGGCAGCATCTAACGTAATGCGCGACATCTCGAAAGAGGCCTGGCCAAAAGTATCTTTGGGTCACTCGCAAAGTGGTTTTCCTGATCCCCAAGTGGCCAGCCGTCACTACATTGTGACATTCCTGTAGTACTTGGTCTCGACACTCTAGGCCAAACGCATAGTTGCCAAGGTGTAGAATCGTGGTCATCTGGATGGGGGTCTCGTCTGCGATAAATCTGGCCGTTTCGAATATATAATCTGAAAAATCCGCAGGGTGTTCCGTGACGTGCTGCGCGCATCTTTAGCCACCATTTGCACTCCGGTTCTACTAGTTGTCCAAAGGTTGTCGCGATAAGGCATCGGCAATCACGTTCAGCTTACCTCGTCTATAATGTATCTCGAACTCGTATTATTCAACTCCAACTCCCATCTGGCCACACTTGAGCCAAATGGTCCGTGATCACCTCAAAGCAATAGCCTTTCAAATAGCAACGATATTTCCTGATGGCCCAGACTATTGCTAGGCATTCTTTCTCAGTAGTCGAGTAGTTTTCCTCCACCTTCAAGAGACGTCGACTAGCGTAAGCAATGACTCTTTCAGCACCGTCGAGAAACGACATTTGTCTCGGTGATTCTTAAATTGGCTTGACGCCGAAAGACTTCAAGCAGGTGTGAGAGGTGTTCCTCGAGCGCCTTTCCGATTACGATGATATCGTCTGGATAATCGAAGGCATGTGGTTCCATTTCGGGTCCAATCACGCTATAGAGTGTAAGCCGAAGTGCATGACTTTCCACTGTAATAATCCGCGTCCGGGCACTGTAAAGCTATACACTCTCTACTTTTGACCTCTAAGGGTATTTGCCAATACCCACTCTTTAAATCTAGAGTAGAGATGTATTTCGCGTTCCTCAATTTCTCCAGGATATGGTGTATATGAGGCAAGGGGTATGCGTCACGCACTGACTGAGCGTTCAGTTGCCGAAGGTCTATACACATGCGAGTATCAAAAGTTTTCTTACTTACCAACACGATTGGTGACACGTGAGGGCTTTTAGATGGTTCAATACGGTCTTCCTTCAGCAGTGCGTCTACTGTTTCGTTGATAATTTGTTGTTGGGACGGATTACGGGGATAGTACCTCTGCTTCATGTTTCGATCGGTCTTCAAAACAATGAAACGAACTTAGTGATTTCCGCGTCAAGAATAGCTTGAAGTTCCGGCTCTAATGTCTCCTGTTCCTTACTAGATGATTGTTCTGGCTTCAAGTCCTCGTCACGGATCTCAGCTTCTACTGAGGCTAATCGGGCGTCCATCTCGGTTACCGTTCCTTTTTGCCGCTGGGCTGGCGTAATGGGTTTTTAAGGACAGCGTCGGGTGTTGGAGGCGGCAAGACTGCCAAGCTGCCTGACATACTGGTTTGTTGCTATGCTGAGAGTCAGAGGTATCCTTGGGCGTAGCGGTCGTTTCTGCAGGATCCGGTTGATTTAAATGAGCATCAGGCTGCGTGTGGTCATCGCCACTAGCGATGGCTCAATTGTAGAATTGATGGGACTGTGGGGCTAATCGAAAGGGGGCAACTGTAACAGATAACCTCCACAACGTATAGAAGTTCCTATGTTCCGAAGGAAATCCACTCCCAGAATAAGAGGGTCCATCATCGATGGCATCGCTAACAACATATGGTCTGTGCCCCGAGACTGATGCTTGCCCTGAGAGAACTTTTGATCGCTGTACGAGTATTATCGCAAGGTCGGGAACGGAGCGAAGTGCTGAAGAGCCACTTCCTCGTTTATGAAACTCTTGTTCGCTCCAGAATCCAAGGTAGCTACCATTGGTTTACTATTGACGAGGACATGGGGTTGGATGCGGTCTTTCTTTAGGAGAGGAGGGTTACTTGGCTGAAGTCCTGGTCTAGTCCCTCCGCCTGGCCCAGATTGACACAGAGGTTTGGCTCGTTTCCCGAACGACGGCAGCATTCGATGGTACGTACCCCCTTTGTCCGCATTGCAACAGAAACAACACACGGGGCTTCGTACATTCTCGTGCGAAGTGACCAGCTCCCGCACATTTGCGGCAAGCTGTGCTGGTATCCACGAGTACTTCAGAGAGTTGACATATCGCAGTCCGTTTAGGCTGGAAGCTATATGATCAAGGGCTTATTTTGAACGGCGTTGCTCCTTTTCCAAGAATGCGCTGAGTCATCGCTGCCTTGCTCCAATCGGATTGTCTCATAATTTACCACCAATTTTAGTTAAGCCGGGTAACGTTTGGAAATTATTTCGTCGGGTATACAGTTGTAGTCTGGTAATAGATTTTCGTAGATCCTGTCGAGTTCCTGTAACGTCGAGTAATTAGCTCTCTTCATTACGGTCTTCTAGATACTCGTTGTATGGTTCCTGATGGCGTTGCTTTCGAGCGCGTATGCTATCCTCTAGTTTCTCAAAATAGCGTGGGGGTAGAAAGAACTCTAAAAATTCGGACTTGAAGTCGACCCATGTTATCTCCCGATAACCGCTGGTTTGCCACCAACTTTCGCCCCGTCCGGTCAATAATATGGCTATCATCGGAGGCAGAGTCTCCATACTCAAACGGTACTGTCGCGGCTCTGGTAGAGACCAGAGATTTAGAGATTTAGAGCAAATAGAGATTTGCTAGATGAAATAGATAGGATCGGTAGATCCGCTAAAGGCAATTCCCCATTTAGTTATACGTTCCGCGATCGAGGCATAGCTCCAGTAGTTCATGGACTCGATTCCGCTCACTGGGTTCGATGTTGATCTATGAGCCAGGCATACCGAAAGGTGTCGGAGAACCGGAACGAGAACCAGAATGCGATTCAGAACGATAGTTAGTGTCTTGGCACCGGTAGTTGAGAAACAATTTCTTCGGGAGTAGGCGACGGTGCTCTAGACTGTGGTTTTACATCTAATTTCTTGTCCCCGGCACTAAATTGGGCTTTGATTTCGGCAAGTCGACTCAATCCTCAGGATGATGATCCTCCTTGAGACGAACTCGCGGAAACGATTTCTTAGGTCTTCGACTATTCCACCGGTGTCTAATCCGAATTCGTCAGGACTTCCAACTCGGCTTTGCGACGATGGTTTATCCAATGAACGCCCATTGCTAGAATATTAGTAAGGACTCGGGGTCGTAGTATAAGCGATAAGCAGCCAAAAGTTGTCGGAGTTCGCCAGTAGGCTACGCGATACTGTGTAAAGATGGCTTCGGTAAACCTTTAGACTATGATATGGATGTGCATATATATATTTTCTTTAATTTTTAATAAATTCTGCAGGGAAGGGGTCAGAAAATATAAAAATGTATATATCTTTGTTCAATGAAGAGTAAGTAACGGTGACGCGTAAATTAGAATTATCGCCGCCAGCGAAACTTTCGAGGTGGTTTTCGGTTTAAATATTTTGAACAAATCTTTGCAATGGTTCGAATATATAGGAAAGATCTTGCCTGTTGATAGAATTAGATCCAGTTTGTTTATTTGAAATAGGTAAATCCTTGAATGTAGAACATAGTTATTGAGGACGTTGATTGATTCTCCCTCGATGTTGCCCAAAGAAAATAAGCGTTTACTCCGATTAATGTTTAGAATATCCCTTGAAAAAATAGTGGTCCTTGCTGGAATTTCCTGATGTCATTTTGCATTAATCTTCGTTGGTGCTGAGGTATCCTTGAGCTTAGTTCACCTTGGCGATGAATGTCCTTGTCCTATGTCCTTGTTGATCCTTCTGTTGTTAATCCTTGTATTAATGAGTAGCCTGTTGATGATCCTTGTCCAGTTGTTATCCTTTCGGATGAAGCAATTTTTTCCCTCGATGTTTTCTTGTTGAGTTCCAAACACTGACTGCCTTTTCCAGTGCATATGCTTGGACTTAAATGGCCCCTT
>NW_025814568.1:0-57594 GCF_018902025.1 Drosophila willistoni | reverse complement strand
TTGTTCGTGGGGGCGGAAGGATCCAAATGAAATACAAGGAGTTGGCGGTGCCAATTTCTTCAGTTTGTGGTGAGCGAGTGGTGAATTAAAACGCACGAAAAACTTCGGTTAAATAAACGTAGGTTTTATTATTTATATAATATTCACAGGTAACCCGGCACACACGGAGATGGTTCGGGTTGAAAGTGATTAACAAATCGTAAAAAATGCAAGAGAACGGGTGTTCGGGTGAAAATCTCGATTCGGAATAATGGCGATGCCCATTGGAAAAAACCCAGTCACCCCTCCTGGTGTGACCGTAGATGCCGAGGATCAAAAAACCCTCCTCACTCTTCACTGCTCTTCGCCGCTCACTGCTGTTCACCCGGTGGCGTGAACATACCGCCCCCCTTGCAACATGTTGCAATTGCCACCCTGGACATATAACGGACGGGGGACGGCAACGTTCTGGAGCGCCTAGATCCCACAGGAGCCGGAGACGACCCATCCGAACACGGTGCTCTGGGCTGCGGGAGTACCGCTATGACCGGGCACACAGCCTGGTTGGATGACCTCCGGATAGAGGTCTGCCCCGGGTACCACGGACACCGACGCCGGCCGATAGAAATAGGGGTCGGCCAGGATCGGGTGGCGAATTTCTCCCCGAACCGGCGCCCCACTTCCCGGAGGGAGTGCGGATGAGCAAGTCCTCTTCGACCCGGAATATAACGTTCCGTCGGAACGTCTCGTCGGACCTCGACTCGAGGACGGCCGTACAGGGCTTGGTCGACCCCGACCTTGGTCACAGCTAACCCCAGGGACCGGGCAAAGGAGCGATTGATGCGGCTCTCAGCCGCACACGCATCGAGAAGGACGCGGGTCTCGAAGGATTTCGAGCCATTGCCCAACCGGGACTGCGGTTGGCAGGACAGTCGTCGTCCTGGGCGTGGAGCAGGGAGGATAAAGAGATTTCGGGGTGCGCCTTCTGGGGAAGCGGAGCGGTCGGACGATGATCGGGAACAGGGTTGTAGCGGGGTGCAGCACGCCCGGAGGGGGGTGATTGGCTGCCCCGCCGGGCGGAGGCACGTGTCTCGGCGTTGGTCGGCCATGTGGAGCAGGGTGTGGTGCCTTTGCCCGCATCGTCGGCAACCCATGGCGAAGGTCCGGCACGCGTCGGATGAATGCTCGTGTGCCAAGCAATTGGGACAATACTTGTTGATCAGCACCGCCCGGAGCCGCTTTTCCCCTCGGAGGTTCAGGAAGCCGCTGACACTGCCGGAGTGCATGAACCCCCCGACAGACCCGGCATCGGTACACGTTCGTGCCCTGCGGAGCAGCTCGTTTGCTGCGGTGGTGCGGCAGACGTGTGGGGGCCATGTCGCTATGAAGGGGGAGCTGAACGAACTGTAACGAAAGAAATTACGTAGGGGGAGTGGATTAGTCTATGCGCCAGGGAACGAACAAACATGCACGGAGACGAGGACATTCGGAGGGAACATAGAGGGATTGGGAGTCACGATACGGTTTTAGGCTCAGGACTCCTGCTGTCTTGCAACAGGAATAAGCTTCGCCTACGGGTCTTCGGATAGAACCCACGCGCCGGTACGGGTGTGACATCAGCCACTCGGACGAGACCGTCAGCCCGGGCAGAGTGCGCTCAATTCGCCCTAAGCGCCACTCGTTGGAGGGGAGATGATCTTCGGACACGATCACGAGGTCGCCGGTCTGGATGCTGCGAGTCGGTGACTTCCACTTGTTCCGTTTGTGAGCTCCTTGAGGTACTCACTCTTCCAGCGGCGGCAGAAAGCCTGCTGGATTGCCTTCAGTCGCTGCCATCGGTTGATCAGTGACATAGGCTCGACCAGAATTTCCGGTTCCGCAATGGATAAGAGCGGTCCTCCAATCAGGAAATGTCCGGGCTTAGGGCCAGCAGGTCCTCTGGATCCTCGCTCATGGGAGAGATTGGCCTGGAGTTTAGACACGCTTCGATCCTGCACAGGAGAGTGGAAAGTTCCTCGAAGGTGTATTTGACAGTGACGAAGACTTGTAAAACAGGGTCTTAAAACTTTTGACCCCTGCTTCCCACAGTCCTCCATATGGGGCGCGCTTGGCGGAATGAACTGCCAGGATAAAATGTGCTGGGGAAATGCCTTCATTATATCAAGCTTGGTGGCGTTCAGGAAATCTTGTTCGAGCGCCTTTGAGGCCCCTACGAAGGTTTTGCCATTGCGGGAGTAAATGCGCTGGGGGCATTGTCTCCGTGCGACAAACCGAGAGAAGGCTGCAAGAAATCTTTCAGTGGTGAGGTCGGAGGTAGCCTCGAGATGGATTGCCTTCGTGCTGAAACACACGAAGACGCAGACATAGCCCTTAGTTATGAGACACGCACGCCCGGTGTAATTTTTGATCTCGAACGGCCCTGCGAAATCAATGCCCGTGTGGGTGAAGGGCCTGGAGTACGTGATCCGTTCTCGAGGGAGATCACCCATCATCTGGGTCTGTAGTCGTCGACGATGAACGATGCAGACTTTGCACCCCTTGAGGTGGACTTCACCATGTTCTTGATCCGTGGGATCCAGAATTTGGTGCCGCAGATACCGCACCATCAGTTGATTGCCGCCATGCAACGTGATGCGGTGGGCGAATTCGACAAGCAGGCGAGTGAAATGAGTACTATAGGGGAGGAGAATAGGGTGACGTTCATCATATCGGAGGGACTCGGCGGCCCGGAGTCGTCCGCAGGCGCGGAGTAACCCATGCTGATCGAGAAATGATTCAGATGAGTAGCGTGCTGGATGATGGCAGGGGTCGCCCTTCCCCAGGGCCCGTATCTCCGCGAGGTATTCCCGACGCTGAGAGGTCCGAATCAAGGCGCGCTCGGCGGAGAGAAGTTCGTCATTGGTGAGGTGAACCGTTGGAAGGCGTCGAAATCCTTTTGGTGGCGAAGCGTAGGATGTACGCGATGACTCGTAATGCCCTACCATAATCCGAGAAACGTTCGCTGACGTCCTCGAGTAGGGTGGTCGCGGTGGTGTGGCACTGGACTCGTTGCTCCAGCTGGGTGTCTGGGAGTTCGTTATGGGGAGTGGCCAATACTCGGGGGCTCGCTGGAGCCAGTCCGGCCCATGCCACCAGAGTCTGCTGGCCGATAACTCGGCCGCGGAGACCCCACGGCTCGCCAGATCAGCGGGGTTGTCCTCGGAGCGCACATGTGACCAGCTTTGGCCACTGGTGCTTTTGGAGATGCTGGATACCCGATTGGCCACGAAGGTGGACCAACTGCACGGGGTTTATTGAGCCAAGCCAACACGATGGTAGAGTCGGTCCAAAACTGGGAGGTTGCAGGTGGGATTGGGAGTTCAGGAACGATCGACGCCCAGAGATCGGCTAGTAAAACCGCTCCGCACAACTCCCAGCCGAGCAGTGAGACTGTTTTGACTGGAGCTACACGGGTCTTAGCCGTTAATAAATGGACGGCTACTTGATCGCCGCACCGAACCCGCACATATAGGCTGCTCCATACGCTTTCTGTGACGCGTCACAGAAGCCATGAAGCTCCCACGAGAGCTTATCGCTGGTGTTTAGCCAACGGGGAATGCGGAGTCGACTGAGGCCTGGGTAATCCTGCAGGAATTCGTGCCATTGCTGCAGCAGGAGAGGCGGCAGAACATCGTCCCAGCCCAGTTCGGTAAGCCAGATTTGTTGCATGAATATCTTCGCTCGGATGACAAATGGGGCTAGCCAACCAGCGGGGTCAAAGAGTTTAGCGATATGGGACAGAACCTGCCTCTTGGTGATCGACTCCTTCAAGGGGGGGTCCGCTACGGTGAAGAAGAAGACGTCTTCGGCAGCTTGCCAGCGGATGCCCAAGGTTTTTGCAGTGCTCGCGTCTTCCAGCTCGAGAAAGTCCTCTCGCAGCAGGTGCTCTCTCGGAATGGCTTGAAGTACTTCCTTCTTATTGGAAGTCCACTTCCGAAGCGGGAAGCCCGCAGATTGGAGGGTCGCTTGAAGCTCTCGTATGGCGAGACGGGCGTCGGCTTCAGTGTGAGCGCCGGCAAGGACATCATCAACATACATGTAGTTCCGAAGGATTTCGCTCGCCTGAGGATACATCGCTTGCACGTCTTGTGCCAGTTGTAAAAGGACTCGGATCGCCAAGAATGGCGCGCAGTTAACCCCAAACGTGACAGTTTGTAACTCGTAATCCTGGATATTGCCGCAGCGGTCTCGGTAGAGGATCCGCTGAAAGGGGGTATGCCTGGGATCGACTCGGATTTGTCGATACATCTGCGTTATGTCGGCATTGAAAACGAATTGAAAGAACCGCCATTTCAGTACCTGAAGCGTGAGGTCGGCCTGAAGAGTAGGACCGGTGTGCAAGACATCGTTGAGGCTGACGCCTTGTGTGGAGGGGCTCGACGCGTTAAATACCACGCGTACCTTAGTGGTGGTGCTATCGGGCTTAAACACCGCATGATGGGGGAGATAGAAGTTTTTCCCATCTTGAGGCGGCGTCACCCGAATCATATGACCCAATTCCTCGTACTCTTGAATAATGGCATCGTACTGCGTTTTTAGAACCGGATCCTTGAGAAGGCGTGCTTCATTCCGCAGGAATTGAGCCAGCGCGATCGGTCTTGAGTGGCCCAAGTCAACGCTATTCGGACCTTTGAACGGTAGGGACACAACATATCGGCCGTCCTTCCCCTTTGGGTGGTCTCCTGGAAGTTCCGCTCGCAGAATGCGTCATCCTCCTTTTCCGGCTTTGCGGGAAGGTCTTCCACCTCCCAAAACTTGGTGAGGAGTACATCAAGCTTTGCTTCGGGACTAACTCGCGTCTGTGCCGCGAAACGGATCTAGACACCGGAGGGTCAGGAGTGATAGCCCCACACAGAACCCATCCAAAGATGGTTTCTAGCCCGACAAAATCACCAATATCCTTTTTGATCCGTTCTCCGAGGATGTGGGGAAACAGGTCTACACCGATGATCATGTCAATAGGCGCGGGCTTGTTGTAGTACGGGTCAGCCAGGGGGCGATCGAGGCACTGCGTCGGAACCGTATTAAGGAATGGAGCTGTTGGAATGGCCCCTGACAATTTGGATACGACCAGGGCGGAGACCTCAATCTTGTTCAATCTGTCACACGGGGGAGACAGCATTAGCAGACACACCTTGTCGGCGCAGCCTCCATCACTCTGGCCCATGCCAGTAACCGCGGCGTCTACTGGGTAGAAGGGGGGCTGGACCATGCTGAAGACACGTTCGGAGAGAAAAGTTGAATCGGCTCCCGAGTCGATCAACGCCCGAATATGATGATCCACACCACGATGGTGCAGAGTGACAATCGCAGTGCCTAAAAGGCCTCTGCCTGGGGTAGATGCAAAATAACTTTGAGCATTTGTGAGCTGGTCGCTCGCGGACGGGCGCTCTGTGGCGCTGGATGGTGGGACTTGCGCAGCGGATGGCGAGGGCACGGACACATCACTAGGATGCAACAGCGTATGATGACGCTCCTTGCAGGTATGGCAATTATGCGCACTGGAGCAGCCCTTCACTTGATGACCGCGGGCAAAACAGTTCAGACAAAGTCCCTGCTGTCTAATGGTTTCCAGCCGCCTCTGAACAGGCATATCAAGGAAACTAGGGCAGAGCCGTATTGGGTGATTTTCCCGATGGCACAGCTTGCAAGACGCCGATTTGAGCTGAGCTTTCGCTGGAACGCTTGGACTTTCATCGTTGCAGAGGATTTGCGGGGACCAATGGGGATGGCTTGGACACTTGGGGCCGACTTATGTTCTTCGGTGGCATCCAGGACACGATACCGATCGGTAAGAAATTGGTTCAAATCGGACCACGTTGAGACGACAGTCTTATTGGGCACTGATTGCTCCCACAGGAGGATTGTGGCCTTCGGCAATTTACTAGTGCAGATGGCGATAAGTAGGACATCCCAATTCTCAGTACTAACACCCGAACGCTCAAGTGCGGTAAGACACCCTTGAAACGCGGTCTGCAGCTCTCGCAAGGATTTGCCCGACTCTTGTGCCACCGCGGGAATCTGAAGGAGTTGTCTGGCTTGAGTCATGACCAGCAGACGGCTGTTTTCGTACCGTGCGGTGAGGTTCTCCCACGCGGCCTGGAAACCCTCATTCGTCAGGGGGGACTTAGCCACGATGGTTCTCGCTTCCCCTCGCGTCTTGGTGTTCAGGTGATAGAGCTTCTCCACTTGTGACAAGTACGGGTTGGCGATATAAATGGCGGCGAACAAATCGCGGAATGTGGGCCATGCTAGGCTGTCGCCATCAAATGTCTCCACCTCACACGGAGGAACTCTATGCCCCGCCGGCTCGACGGAGCGGTGGGCTGACGCATAAGACTCGTCATCTGTGCCGAGAGCTGTTCGATGCGTTCTCCAAACAACGTCCCGCATCGCACATACGCCGCATAGGCGTATTCGTGCTTCGCCTTGATGCGGCTTATGTTTGCCAAGCTTTCCTCGTCGGTTTGGACTGTCAAGGCCTTGTGACAACGGGAGTGTTCCATCTCGACAGTTGACCACAGCGATTTGAGCTGCTCTAAGTGCATTTTAAGGGAAAACAAGGGCACTTCAGAAGTTAGAGCTTCACTCTCCCGAGCTTCGAACAGAGTCAATGCGTCGCACGCCAGAATGAAATCGGAGAGGGACATTCTGGAGTGTTCTCTGCGCTGTTGTGATACGGATCGGGTGACGGGAGCGTCAGAACAGTGCGTCACAACAACGTGCGGGATCTGGGTCTGGGTTGAAAGCTTGGAACGACCTTTGTGTTCACTCGAGTCTTTAACCGAGAATCTGCGACCCTGAGGGAGGCTGGACGAAGACGGACGGGATCTTGGGGATTCGCTGCGGCTGCGAACAGACGAGAACTTGCGCGAAATATCGTACGCTTCACGGTCGCCGGAGTTATCGGAGGTCGAACCTTCTCCCGGAGTTGAAGAGGGAGACGAAAGACCGTTAGACTTCGGCGCAGTCTTGGACGGCTCCGTGGACATACTCAGGGGACGACCTTACCGTTGAACACCGAGTTTGTGGGTTTTGAGAAAATGGGGAAAATTTGAGGAAATGAGAAGTGGACTGTATGAGGACGCAAGAGCTTTCTCACTGTGCACCGCAGGATTGCGGGAGAATTATCTCGCGTGCGGCTCGGAAACGGAGCCCTTTGAATGGGGATAGATGCGGAACAATATACGAACGCACGAGTGCGGATCAAAACTTGCACGTAGACAAGCTAAATGATTACAAAACAAGTTTGTATGGATTCGTAGTAACGCTGGAAGTACGTATAAAACAAAACACGGAGGAAATATATAAATAAAGATGTATAGGGATAAAAGAAAATACGTTTTTGTATAGATCTGGATCTGGATTATATATGTGCGCACAATACTGGCCGGAAAAAATTATATATATAATTTATAAATATGGACGGATGTATAAATATGGGCCCGATAGTGCTGGAAAAAATATATATATGTATTTATTTATAAATATGGGCGGATATATATATGAGCGCAAAAGGCTGGCCGGGAAGAAGTATATTTATAATTTTTGAATATGAATGGATATATAAATATGGGCCCGATAGTGCTGGAAAAAATATATATATATGTATTTATTTATAAATATGGGCGGATATATATATGAGCGCAAAAGGCTGGCCGGAAAAATATATTTATAATTTTTGAATATGAATGGATATATAAATATGGGCCCGATAGTGCTGGAAAAAATATATATGCATTTATTTATAAATATGGGCGGATATATATATGAGCGCAAAAGGCTGGCCGGAAAAAATATATTTATAATTTTTGAATATGAATGGATATATAAATATGGGCCCGATAGTGCTGGAAAAATATATATGTATTTATTTATAAATATGGGCGGATATATATATGTGCGCCAAAATAACTGGCCGGAAAAAATATATTTATAATTTTTGAATATGAATGGATATATAAATATGGGCCCGATAGTGCTGGAAAAAATATATATGTATTTATTTATAAATATGGGCGGATATATATATGTGCGCAAAATACTGGCCGGAAAAAATTATATATATATAATTATGAATATGGACGGATATATAAATGTGGGCACGATAGTGCTGGAAAAATATATATGTATTTAGTTATAAATATGGGCGGATATATAATTAGGCGAAAAAAGGGAATCGGAAATAATGTGATTTGAACTTGGCGCGCTTGAGCCGCCTATCGATATCACGACTCGACTCACGTGTCACCACTACTCCGAAAACAGCTGTCGGCCGCTGTTTATATATTTGGTTTTTGATTTTGTTGTTTATTATGTTAATAATTTTTTTTTTGTGGTTGTGCGGAAAAACCAAGACAAAAGAACGCTTTTACGCACCGCGATGTTGTGCGCAAACCAAACAACCGATCAATGCATATGGACAGATGCTTTGATCTATGTATGTACGTACATGCATAAGTACACAGGTGAGTATATAGATGTATGCACACGCGTTGTTTCACAACAACAAAAAAAAACGTAAGTAATGTATTTAATTGGATGTGGAATTGTGTTAAATCAATGCGCGACACCGAAATGTATTATATGTTGTGGATATGTACATATGTATGTGCAATGTATGACTATGTAAGCATATATGTATGTACGTATGTAAGCAAGTGCACCGGTATCCAAAGACGCGCGTGAGGAATTTAATTTCGCACCGAATTCGAACGCGCAAGAAATCGCGATGCATACGTTAAGTGCTATTTAAAAAAAAGAATATTTTTTTTTCTGCCTTTTGTGTCGTGGTAAATGTGCGAAGGGATTATATATATATGGATAGGTACATATGCGCGTACATCAACAGGTGACGATGTATGTATGTATGTATGTACGTAGATGCGCGCGTGCGGAAATAAGTTTGGCATTAAAAATAATTATTCCAACACATAAGAAAACGCGGTGAACACTTGATTATTATTCTTCCCTATTTTTTATAACACTTTAATAATTTTTTTTGTTTTTTAAACTTTTACGCGGATTTGGCAAACAGCTGTGGAAATTACATACATGTACATGTGAATGCATATGAAAAAAAAGAGGTGGATTTGGACAAGTGCGAGGAAAAAAAACATAAATAAAAAATGGATAATCGTGGAATGTAAAACGAGAACGTTGGACAATCACGCTAAGGATTAGGAACTACCATGTAACCTTGGAACAGGTCAGGTATGTACATACATACAATATGTAAAAGTGTGTAGGTCGCTATGGAGAAGCGGGAAAACCTCACACTTTTAGTAGTATGGAAATGAAATGAATAATGAAATTTTGTACTTATCAGGAATTCCGCCGATGCAAGCTGGAGGAGCGGAAGGATATCCGGCTCGAAGGACCAATGTTCGTGGGGGGCGGAAGGATCCAAATGAAATACAAGGAGTTGGCGGGTGCCAATTTCTTCAGTTTGTGGTGAGCGAGTGGTGAATTAAAACGCACGAAAAACTTCGGTTAAATAAACGTAGGTTTTATTATTTATATAATATTCACAGGTAACCCGGCACACACGGAGATGGTTCGGGTTGAAAGTGATTACCAAATCGTAAAAAATGCAAGAAGAACGGGTGTTCGGGTGAATCTCGATTCAATAATGGCGATGCCCATTGGAAAAAACCCAGTCACCCCTCCTGGTGTGACCGTAATGCCGAGGATCAAAAAACCCTCCTCACTTTCAGCTTCTGCTGATTCAGGAGTATTATGGTGGAGTAGAAACACTTCAAAGTTTCATAGATTCACTGGAAATAATCAATGAAATTAAAGCAGAACATGAAGAAACAACTATTAAACTCATAAAAACAAAACTAAAAGGGGACGTTAGACTACTAGTAACAAATGAAAATACTATAAATGGTATAATACAAACATTAAAGAAAGAAATTAAGGGTGAAACAGTTCAGGTAGCAGAGGCAAGATTAATGAATTTAAAACAAAATGGCAAGAACGCAAAAAAGGAACAATTACACAAATAAGAACTCGTACAATAATAATAGAAATTATAATAACAATTACCAAAATAGAAACCCAAATGATAATACTAACTATAACAATACTAGGAATTACAATAACTATAGTAATAATTATAATCGAAGAAATTATAACAATAGAAATACAAATTATCCTCCTAAAACACAACAAAATAATAATGTCAGATTTACAAACATAGAAGGAAATTCGGAAAACTCCGAAAGTCCTCTGATGTAAAAAGTCGAACAAATAATATATAGTTTAAATTTCAACCTTAATAGCTACATAACTTTAAACTTTGACGATGTAGGGACAACAAAATTACTATTAGACACAGGAGCTGATGTATCACTCATACAAAAAAAAAAATATTAAGAAAAGACAATACAGTTGACATACAAAGACGGACAAAACTTAGTGGAATAGGCATCCCATGTGACGGAATCCTGGGGCTTGACTTTATAAAAAAAATTCAATTGCACACTCAATTATTCCACCAACAAATTGATAATTGTAAGGAAGCTCTGGCTGGGGTACAGTTCTCAGTCCCAGAGTCCCGTCTACAGAACATTTATTTGATCTGGAGACCTTGATGAGTATTAGGATAGGGGACTGAGATCACATGAAGGGGAGAAAAGGGAAGGGAAAGGAGTAGGAGGAGAGTCCAAGAGGAGTAGCAACGACTGATCTCAATTTCCACTCGTCTGCCAAGCGAAGCCCGCCAAGATCCGTTGCCTCTTGGACTGGGAAAGGGAGGCGTGAAAGGAAATGTTAGTGTGGTTATTAGAAAGGGATGGTGAAGAGGAACTGCAACAACTGATCTCGTCTGCCAAGCGAAGCCCGCTTGGCAAAGTTGTAACTGAGCCTAGAGACCAGCGACTGACTTCGTCTGCAGGAGAATAACTCATCCTGACGAAGTCCGCTGATCCTTCGGCTCCACTCAAATAGTGAAGTGGCCAAGGAAAAGGGAAGGGAAAGGGTATACATAGATTCGGTGACAAATAAAGAAATAATGCCGGGTGTGTTAAACGTTAAAAAAAGAACTACAGTTAGTTTTCCATGTTGGGATATTTAATGTGCCCTCCATGGGCGTATTAAAAAATAAAAGTAAAAATGAAGAGGGGCCCTACATGAGCGTAGTTTAAATTGCAATGATAATGGACTCGTCACACGGTGTCCTTATTTCGAACGGACGAAATGGAGCGTGACTCGCCCGTGTACTTTAATGTCGATACGGAACAGTTGATCATCCGCCCACATGAGGAAACGGTGGTTTGTGCGGGGTCCATCGTGACGGAGTACCGCCACCCGATCTCGGACTTCAGCGGGTACTCGTCTACCCGGGGTGTCGACGAGCCATTCTGGTGGTGTGAGGACATAATTGGACGCCGCGGCGGTGGCCTCCGGCACATAAATTGGCGTAGATCGGCGCAAAGGGCCTCGCGACGTTGGTCCAGGGCTGGCGTGAGTTGGCAGAGTAGCGGTGTCGTTTGCCGGGGCGAGCGATGGTCGAGGACGGTCCCGGAGAGGTCTAAGCGTCTCCTCGTTGTCAGATTGTGTCTCACTGACCCTGACGGTTGTCAGGAGAACACCTGTGTTCGCTGGGGGGCTTATCGGCTTATACACGGGCCGCAGAGGTGTGTCTGGCATGGCTGCTTCCACGACTTCTGGAGATTGACGTCTCTCCAGACACTCACAAACGGGTCGCGGAGGTGTGTCCGGTGTGAGCGGAACTGGGTCTGCGCGGGCTTTAGACACAGTGAGACGTCGAGTTGGACTTGAATCCATAGTCATCAGCGGCGGTGACTCTGGATTGTCTCTTCCGGGCAGGTTTGCCCCACAGGACCAGTGGATACCGTCGAATCCTCCAAACGAACAGGGCCGGCAGACTCCGAGGGTCCGATGTTTTGTGCCGGGGGAGAGAGTTCGACCACCGACAGTATCACAGCGCGCTCAGGTCGGGTCGAGGCGGAAGCTCGTTGAGCCTCGTTGGGTGGCTTCTTGTCGCTCTCTAGATCCTTGCCCCCGGCAGGTCGCTCGGTCGGGATGTCGGTCGGGGCCAACTCCACGCGGCAGAGAAGGACTGGGACTTCGGTGGCTTGTGGTGGGGCGGGCATGACAGGGCCGTGTTCCCTTTCACATACAGCAATTATTTGTTCGACGATCCGGGCTATGTGGGCCTCGCGGTCGCTGTCGTCTTCTCCTTGCTGTGACATACTGCTGTGAAATATAAAGAGTGTTAAAACTACCCTGAATTCTGAGTGTACTAAAGAGGCCCTATGAGTGCGGTTTACAAAAGTGCTATGATTAAAGCTAAGATACAATGTTTAAGATAATCGGTGCGAAGAGCACCTCGTTAGAAGGAAGGGGGACGTTGGGCAGGCGCACCCACCAACAAGTGGTCCCCCTTGAAAGATCGTTAATCAGTGGCCTCGTGCGGGCCGTGGGTATGAGGTGTCCGAGGCCGATGTCTTCAGAAAGACCGAGTTCTGGTGGTTCGTTGTCGTCACTATTAAAGGCCTTTAAGTCAGCCAGACCGGCGGTACGTCGCTCACGCCCCTGGGCTACAAGAAGCCTAACGATGTTGCTGGAAAAAACTTGATTATTTTATACGGGCCTTAGGCGCCAGTTTGGCATTGAACCCTTCGTTGGCAAGCAGCACATGATGCTTGAGCATGTCCATGCTCCCGATGTTTGGACGCCAGTCGCGTCGTCTCAGGTCGTAGTATTTCTTTTGATTCTGGGTAGCGTTCAGTTGATTCTCATGTACGAGCTTAAAAATATCTTCCATTCGACGGACGCGCTCGTCGGGGCTAGGGGGTTCGTTACAAGAAAACTAGTAACATCGTATTACCTTGCTTAAAACGTGGCAAAGGCCCGATGAAGTCAGTACACACGGTATCGAAAACTCCGCGACTTGACGGGTGAGCATTTTGCCCGCTGGTTTCATTTGCGCCGGTCTAAATTGCAAGCAGGTGAGGCAGCATCTAACGTAACGCGCGACATCTCGAAAGAGGCCAGGCCAAAAGTATCTTTGGGTCACTCGCAAAGTGGTTTTCCTGATCCCCAAGTGGCCAGCCGTCACTACATTGTGACATTCCTGTAGTACTTGGTCTCGACACTCTAGGGGAACGCATAGTTGCCAAGGTGTAGAATCGTGGTCATCTGGGTGGGCTCGTTGCGATAAATCTGGCCGTTCTCGAATATAAATCTGAAAATCCGCAGGTGTCCGTGACTGGCCGCATCTTTAGCCACCATTTGCACTCCGGTTCTACTAGTTGTCAAAGGTTGTCGCGATAAGGCATCGGCAATCACGTTGAGCTTACCTCGTCTATAATGTACCTCGAACTCGTATTGTTGCATCTATCCTATACCATTCAGTTAATAGATAGCTATAGTATTATTTGTTTGCCTGTCTTTTCTATTGTGTATTTTGACCACGCGATTCGTGCGTGCGTTATACGGCTGCACCCCTCGGTCGGTCGGGTGGGAGGTGGGCAGTTATCTGCTTGGGTTGCGCGTAACATGCTTTGTCCTAGTGTCGTAGGGGCCACTTGAACGTACTGCGCATAGTATCGTCAACGATACTATATAGAAGCAACTTTTGAACCTCTAGTAGCAAAAGACACAGAAGAACCAGCTGTAAAAGATAACCCAGAAGACATCAAGATAATACAAAACCAAAGATGGTGCAAACAAAGATTAAATTTCTTAATACAGCTTCTAAGCTGATTCAGAGTATGATGGTGGAGTAGAAACACTTCAAAGTTTCATAGATTCACTGGAAATAATCAATAAAATAAAATCAGAACATGAAGAAACAACTATTAAACTCATAAAAACAAAACTAAAAGGGGACGTTAGACTACTAGTAAAATGAAAATACTATAAATGGTATAATACAACATTAAAGAAAGAAATTAAGGGTGAACAGTTCAGGTAGCAGAGGCAAGATTAATGAATTTAAAACAAAATGGCAAGAACGCAAAAAAGAAACAATTACACAAATAAAACTCGTACAATAATAAAAGAAATTATAATAACAATTACCAAAATAGAAACCCAAATGAAATATAACAATAGAATACAAATTATCCTCCTAAACACAACAAAATAATAATGTCAGATTTACAAACATAGAAGGGAAATTCGGAAAACTCCGAAAGTCCTCTGATGTAAAAAGTCGAACAAATAAAATATATAGTTTAAATTTCAACTTAATAGCTACATAACTTTAAACTTTGACGATGTAGGGACAACAAAATTACTATTAGACACAGGAGCTGATGTATCACTCATAACAAAAAAAAAATATTAAGAAAAGACAATACAGTTGACATACAAAGACGGACAAAACTTAGTGGAATAGGCAAAGACGTCCTATTTACAATAGGTGAAACCAAACTAAAGATCAGCAACCTCTCAACGGTACACACCTTCCAAGTAAAAGAAAATGATTTCCCCATCCCATGTGACGGAATCCTGGGGCTTGACTTTATAAAAAAATTCAATTGCACACTCAATTATTCCACCAACAAATTGATAATTGTAAGGAAGCTCTGGCTGGGGTACAGTTCTCAGTCCCAGAGTCCCGTCTACAGAACATTTATTTGATCTGGAGACCTTGATGAGTATTAGGATAGGGGACTGAGATCACATGAAGGGGAGAAAAGGAAGGGAAAGGAGTAGGAGGAGAGTCCAAGAGGAGTAGCAACGACTGATCTCAATTTCCACTCGTCTGCCAAGCGAAGCCCCGCCAAGATCCGTTGCCTCTTGGACTGGGAAAGGAGGCGTGAAAGGAAATGTTAGTGTGGTTATTAGAAAGGATGGTGAAGAGGAACTGCAACAACTGATCTCGTCTGCCAAGCGAAGCCCGCTTGGCAAAGTTGTGACTGAGCCTAGAGACCAGCGACTGACTTCGTCTGCAGGAGAATAACTCATCCTGACGAAGTCCGCTGATCCTTCGGCTCCACTCAAATAGTGAAGTGGCCAAGGAAAAGGGAAGGGAAAGGGTATACATAGATTCGGTTGACAAATAAAGAAATAATGCCGGGTGTGTTAAACGTTAAAAAAAAGAACTACAGTTAGTTTTCATGTTGGGATATTTAATGTGCCCTCCATGGGCGTATTAAAAAATAAAAGTAAAAATGAAGAGGGGCCTACATGAGCGTAGTTTAAATTGCAATGATAATGTGACTCGTCACACGGTGTCCTTATTTCGAACGGACGAAATGGAGCGTGACTCGCCCGTGTACTTTAACGTCGATACGGAACAGTTGATCATCGCACATGAGGAACGGTGTTGTGCGGGGTCCATCGTGACGGAGTACCGCCACCCGATCTCGGACTTCAGCGGGTACTCGTCTACCCGGGGTGTCGACGAGCCATTCTGGTGGTGTGAGGACATAATTGGACGCCGCGGCGGTGGCCTCCGGCACATAAATTGGCGTAGATCGGCGCAAAGGGCCTCGCGACGTTGGTCCAGGGCTGGCGTGAGTTGGCAGAGTAGCGGTGTCGTTTGCCGGGGCGAGCGATGGTCGAGGACGGTCCCGGAGAGGTCTAAGCGTCTCCTCGTTGTCAGATTGTGTCTCACTGACCCTGACGGTTTCAGGAGAACACCTGTGTTCGCTGGGGGGCTTATCGGCTTATACACGGGCCGCAGAGGTGTGTCTGGCATGGCTGCTTCCACGACTTCTGGAGACACCAGACACTCACAAACGGGCCGCGGAGGGGTGTCCGGTGTGAGCGGAACTGGGTCTGCGCGGGCTTTAGACACGGTGAGACGGCGAGTTGGACTTGAATCCATAGTCATCAGCGGCGGTGACTCTGGATTGTCTCTTCCGGGCAGGTTTGCCCCACAGGACCAGTGGATACCGTCGAATCCTCCAAACGAACAGGGCCGGCAGACTCCGAGGGTCCGATGTTTTGTGCCGGGGAGAGAGTTCGACCACCGACAGTATCACAGCGCGCTCAGGTCGGGTCGAGGCGGAAGCTCGTTGAGCCTCGTCGGGTGGCTTCTTGTCGCTCTCTAGATCCTTGCCCCCGGCAGGTCGCTCGGTCGGATGTCGGTCGGGGCCAACTCCACGCGGCAGAGAAGGACTGGGTCTTCCGGTGGACTACCGCTTGTGGTGGGGCCGGGCATGACAGGGCCGTGTTCCCTTTCACATACAGCAATCATTTGTTCGACGATCCGGGCTATGTGGGCCTCGCGGTCGCTGTCGTCTTCTCCTTGCTGTGACATACTGCTGTGAAATATAAAGAGTGTTAAAACTACCCTGAATTCTGAGTGTACTAACGAGGCCCTATGAGTGCGGTTTACAAAAGTGCTATGATTAAAGCTAAGATACAATGTTTAAGATAATTTTTGCCTAGCATCGGTGCGAAGAGCACCTCGTTAGAAGGAAGGGGGACGTTGGGCAGGCGCACCCACCAACAAGTGGTCCCCTTGAAAGATCGTTAATCAGTGGCCTCGTGCGGGCCGTGGGTATGAGGTGTCTCGAGGCCGATGTCTTCAGAAAGACCGAGTTCTGGTGGTACCGCCAGACCGGCGGTACGTCGCTCACGCTTCTGGGCTACAAGAAGTCTAACGACGTTGCTGGAAAGAAACTTGATTATTTTATACGGGCCCTTAGGCGCCAGTTGGCATTGAACCCTTCGTTGGCATTAGACAGCACATGATGCTTGAGCACGACCATGCTCCCGATGTTTGGGACGCCAGGTCGTAGTATTTCTTTTGATTCTGGGTAGCGTTCAGTTGATTCTCATGTACGAGCTTAAAAATATCTTCCATTCGTCGGACGCGCTCGTCGGGGCTAGGGGGTTCGTTACCGGAGACATCCGTTACTTGGTCAAAGAGCGCCGGCATACGGGGTTCCCGACCTAATATGATGTAAGCTGGACTGAAGCAGGTGGTGTCGTTGACGCTTGAGTTGATCGCTAGTGTTATTTCTGGAAGCCATTGATCCAAGTGTTTTTCCCATTCTCCAGGTATTGTGCAATCATGGTCTTGATGGCTCGATTTGCGCGCTCGGTAGGATTCTGCTATGGAGAATATGGGGCGGTATGCTGTAGTATAATTCCGGATGTTTTGGAAAGTTTTTGAAAACCTTGCTAGTGAACTGGGTGCCATTATTGCTCACGAGGGTGCGAGGATTGCCGAATCGGGCCCAGATCCTTTCGCGAAATACCTTCTCCAAAGCGACTGAAGTGGCCTTACGAAGTGGTACCATCTCGACCCATTTACTATATAAATCCAAGAAAAATAGTAACATCGTATTACCTTGCTTAGAACGTGGCAAAGGCCCGATAAAGTCAGTACACACGGTATCGAAAGACTCCGCGACTTGACGGGTGAGCATTTTGCCCGCTGGTTTCATTTGCGCCGGTTTAAATTACAAGCAGGTGAGGCAGCATCTAACGTAACGCGCGACATCTCGAAAGAGGCCTGGCCAAAAGTATCTTTGGGTCACTCGCAAAGTGGTTTTCCTGATCCCCAAGTGGCCAGCCGTCACTACATTGTGACATTCCTGTAGTACTTGGTCTCGACACTCTAGGCCAAACGCATAGTTGCCAAGGTGTAGAATCGTGGTCATCTGGATGGGGGTCTCGTCTGCGATAAATCTGGCCGTTCTCGAATATATAATCTGAAAAATCCGCAGGGTGTTCCGTGACGTGCTGCCGCATCTTTAGCCACCATTTGCACTCCGGTTCTACTAGTTGTCCAAAGGTTGTCGCGATAAGGCATCGGCAATCACGTTCAGCTTACCTCGTCTATAATGTATCTCGAACTCGTATTATTCCAACTCCAACTCCCATCTGGCCACACTTGAGCCAAATGGTCCGTGAGGCCATTCTTTCTCAGTAGTCGAGTAGTTTTCCTCCACCTTCAAGAGACGTCGACTAGCGTAAGCAATGACTCTTTCAGCACCGTCGAGAAACGACATTTGTCTCGGTTGATTCTTAAATTGGCTTGACGCCGAAAGACTTCAAGCAGGTGTGAGAGGTGTTCCTCGAGCGCCTTTCCGATTACGATGATATCGTCTGGATAATCGAAGGCATGTGGTTCCATTTCGGGTCCAATCACGCTATAGAGTGTAAGCCGAAGTGCATGACTTTCCACTGTAATAATCCGCGTCCGGGCACTGTGAAAGCTATACACTCTCTACTTTTGACCTCTAAGGGTATTTGCCAATACCCACTCTTTAAATCTAGAGTAGAGATGTATTTCGCGTTCCTCAATTTCTCCAGGATATGGTGTATATGAGGCAAGGGGTATGCGTCACGCACTGACTGAGCGTTCAGTTGCCGAAGTCTATACACATGCGAGTATCAAAAGTTTTCTTACTTACCAACACGATTGGTGACACGTGAGGGCTTTTAGATGGTTCAATACGGTCTTCCTTCAGCAGTGCGTCTACTGTTTCGTTGATAATTTGTTGTTGGGACGGATTACGGGGATAGTACCTCTGCTTCATGTTTCGATCGGTCTTCAAAACAATGAAACGAACTTAGTGATTTCCGCGTCAAGAATAGCTTGAAGTTCCGGCTCTAATGTCTCCTGTTCCTTACTAGATGATTGTTCTGGCTTCAAGTCCTCGTCACGGATCTCAGCTTCTACTGAGGCTAATCGGGCGTCCATCTCGGTTACCGGTTCCTTTTTGCCGCTGGGCTGGCGTAATGGGTTTTAAGGACAGCGTCGGGTGTTGGAGGCGGCAAGACTGCAAAGCCTGCCTGACATACTGGTTTGTTGCTATGCTGAGAGTCAGAGGTATCCTTGGGCGTAGCGGTCGTTTCTGCAGGATCCGGTTGATTTAAATGAGCATCAGGCTGCGTGTGGTCATCAGCCACTAGCGATGGCTCAATTGTAGAATTGATGGGACTGTGGGGCTAATCGAAAGGGGGCAACTGTAACAGATAACCTCCACAACGTATAGAAGTTCCTATGTTCCGAAGGAAATCCACTCCCAGAATAAGAGGGTCCATCATCGATGGCATCGCTAACAATGTCATTACGGTCTGTGCCCCGAGACTGATGCTTGCCCTGAGAGAACTTTTGATCGCTGTACGAGTATTATCGGCAAGGTCGGGAACGGAGCGAAGTGCTGAAGAGCCACTTCCTCGTTTATGAAACTCTTGTTCGCTCCAGAATCCAAGGTAGCTACCATTGGTTTACTATTGACGAGGACATGGGGTTGGATGCGGTCTTTCTTTAGGAGGAGGGGGTTACTTGGCTGAAGTCCTGGTCTAGTCCTCCGCCTGGCCCAGATTGACACAGAGGTTTGGCTCGTTTCCCGAACGACGGCAGCATTCGATGGTACGTACCCCCCTTTGTCCGCATTGCCAACAGAACAACACACGGGGCTTCGTACATTCTCGTGCGAAGTGACCAGCTCCCGCACATTTGCGGCAAGCTGTGCTGGTATCCACGAGTACTTCAGAGAGTTGACATATCGCAGTCCCGTTTAGGCTAGAAGCTATATGATCCAAGGGCTTATTTTGAACGGCGTTGCTCCTTTTCCAAGAATGCGCTGAGTCATCGCTGCCTTGCTCCAATCGGATTGTCTCATAATTTACCACCAATTTAGTTAAGCCGGGTAACGTTTGGAAATTATTTCGTCGGGTATACAGCTTGTAGTCTGGTAATAGATTTTCGTAGATCCTGTCGAGTTCCTGTAACGTCGAGTAATTAGCTCTCTTCATTACGGTCTTCTAGATACTCGTTGTATGGTTCCTGATGGCGTTGCTTTCGAGCGCGTATGCTATCCTCTAGTTTCTCAAAATAGCGTGGGGGTAGAAAGAACTCTAAAAATTCGGACTTGAAGTCGACCCATGTTATCTCCCGATAACCGCTGGTTTGCCACCAACTTTCGGCCCGTCCGGTCAATAATATGGCTATCATCGGAGGCAGAGTCTCCATACTCAAACGGTACGTCGCGGCTCTGGTAGAGACCAGAGATTTAGAGATTTAGAGCAAATAGAGATTTGCTAGATGAAATAGATAGGATCGGTAGATCCGCTAAAGGCAATTCCCCATTTAGTTATACGTTCCGCGATCGAGGCATAGCTCCCAGTAGTTCATGGACTCGATTCCGCTCACTGGGTTCGATGTTGATCTATGAGCCAGGCATACCGAAAGGTGTCGGAGAACCGGAACGAGAACCAGAATGCGATTCAGAACGATAGTTAGTGTCTTGTGGCACCGGTAGTTGAGAAACAATTTCTTCGGGAGTAGGCGACGGTGCTCTAGACTGTGGTTTTACATCTAATTTCTTGTCCCCGGCACTAAATTGGGCTTTGATTTCGGCAAGTCGACTCAATACCTCAGGATGATGATCCTCCCTTGAGACGAACTCGCGGAAACGATTTCTTAGGTCTTCGACTATTCCACCGGTGTCTAATCCGAATTCGTCAGGACTTCCACTCGGCTTTGCGACGATGGTTTATCCAATGAACGCCCATTGCTAGAATATTAGTAAGGACTCGGGGTCGTAGTATAGCGATAAGCAGCCAAAAATTGTCGGAGTTCGCCCAGTAGGCTACGCGATACTGTGTAAAGATGGCTTCGGTAAACCTTTAGACTATGATATGGATGTGCATATATATATTTTCTTTAATTTTTAATAAATTCTGCAGGGAAGGGGTCAGAAAATATAAAAATGTATATATCTTTGTTCAATGAAGATAAGTAACGGTGACGCGTAAATTAGAATTATCGCCGCCAGCGAAACTTTCGAGGTGGTTTTCGGTTTAAATATTTTGAACAAAATCTTTGCAATGGTTCGAATATATAAGAAAGATCTTGCCTGTTGATAGAATTAGATCCAGTTTGTTTATTTGAAATAGGTAAATCCTTGAATGTAGAACATAGTTATTGAGGACGTGATTGATTCTCCCTCGATGTTGCCCAAAGAAAATAAGCGTTTACTCCGATTAATGTTTAGAATATCCTTGAAAAAATAGTGGTCCTTGCTGCCGAATTTCCTGATGTCATTTGCATTAATCTCGTTGGTGCTGAGGTATCCTTGAGCTTAATTCACCTTGGCGATGAATGTCCTTGTCCTATGTCCTTGTTGATCCTTCTGTTGTTAATCCTTGTATAATGAGTAGCCCTGTTGATGATCCTTGTCAGTTGTTATCCTTTCGGATTGAAGCAATTTTTTCCCTCGATGTTTTCTTGTTGAGTTCCAAACACTGACTGCCTTTTCCAGTGCATATGCTTGGACTTAAATGGCCCCTTGTGCTTTACTCTTCCTTCTCTTTCACTCTGCTGCTTTGAGTGAGAGCGGTGGATTTTTAGGTTACCCATACCCAGGTCCCGTTCAACTCGAAGTGCGGTAGGTTACAGTCTCACTAATGACCTTGACTCGCTCTATCTGCTTCTGGTAACTTTAGCTCTTTTTCTTCTCTCTTGTAAAAATTTTATTTTAATAAAACTAATTTCTATATGCGACTCTGTCGATGGCTCCGTTGATGACCCTGTTGCTAGCTCTGTCGGTAACTCAGTAGCTGACTTCATTAATAATTCTCTCCGCACTATGCTGTTGAGGATACTATTAATCCTGTCGAAAACTCTGTTGATGACTCTGCTGATGATTCTGTCGAAACCCTGCCAGAGACTCTGCCGATTTTCTCACCTAGCATGGCATGACTGTGTGCGTGTTATATATGTATATATAAAATTTTTTTTTTAAATTTGTTGCTCTCATTGCAACGAAACCCAACGCGCGACTGTACTTGCAAATCAGTGTGAGTGAAGGAATGACAAAAAAAAACCGGTTGAATCAAAGCTGTGTGTAAGTGTGAGATATAAATGGCAAGAGAATACTCGTAGCTCACACACACGCCCCGAATCAAACGGTGAATTGTCTATTCTCATTCTTACTGGCTGCTCGTGTGTCCCTGTCTCTTTCTCGCATGTAACTGTCGCTTGCAAAGAAAACTAAAGCGCGTGGCACATCGACAACGTATATGCGACCTTTAAATACCCTAACCACAAATATACATATATATATATATATATAAAAGAATGTTTAATTCTCAGTGGACTCCGATATATATATAAATGAATATGCATACATATAAAATTTTCACCCTTATGTGGACTCATATATATATATATATTTATATAAATTAAACACTTCCTTCACTCACGGGTTAAAAAATGAATTTTTATTTATAAAGTCACTTTTATTACAATACAGTTGTTTTAATTACAACTGAAAGATGCTGACTTTGGTGAGCGAATTCGGCGGAGTTTAAGCGAAGTTACCGGTTGGTTTGTACTTAGGCTCAAGACTGATTTGCTATGGTTCGATTATGTTGGATGAAGGCTTGGGTAATCGACGTCGTCGCAGGCGGCGGCGTTGGCTGAGTCCAATAGTCCACTTTAAGTGCGTGGGACCATTCTTTGTTTTCACAAGTGTTCAGGACCATTCTTTGTTTATTGCCGAAATTTGTGGCGTGATTCTGCGTTTGCACCGAACCCGACACCATTCTTCTAGGGCCTGGGAAAATGGGGTGCAGGCTTATTGTTTATCCTAGCGATCGGACTGTTACTTGAGATTGGCGATCATGCGACAAATGGGCATGTGACGATTGAGTGGGGTTGACCAATGGGTATTGCATGTGATGATGAAATAGGGTCGGCCAATGGGCATGCGGTTAATGGGCATGTTTTGACGGACTTGGGTCTATGGCTTCTATGTTATGGTATGAGTTGTGATAGAAGTACTTAACTCCTCCCCCTTTAAGTGCGGACGTCCTCGGTCGCAACAACATATTGGAAGGCCCGATTAAGACTTCCATTGGTGGTCCATGGTTGCCTGTTCCGTGGCTGCAGTATTTTTGATGTTGCAATATGTTATCATGGCAGCTGCTAGAAGGGTTAGAATAATCCAGTTTGATGAAGACATAATCAAGTTGTTTCTTTGGATACGCTCCAGATTATTAGTATTATTGATGTGTAACTCCTTGATCATTTCCAGCGATAGCTTTTCACCTCTCTGCTGCTTATTTGATAGTAATTGTAACATCGGCGGTTGAACCTCGGCTTCAAAGCGTGTTCACAATATACCAGGAGTCTTCTATAATGACTGTCGCGTTTTCCGCTTGGATTATGAAGGTGCCTTCTAGGGTGATGTATCTCCATTGATGCTGATGTCCCCTTGGAATTGGTTCAGCAGCAAGGTACCGGGTATTATTTCCGAATGGGATTTTACGTGCTGGTTGTTGATGACCTTACATTTGGGAGGATTCCTTCTTTGCAAGTAGGCCCTATACATTTACTGTTTCTAAATTAGTCAGATGTTCCAGTTTACAAATTGTCTTACCATTATAAATTTTACAATTACTCTTATTGGTTAACCCGAAGTATTTCTGTTACATTTCATGATGTTTTCATAGTCTATTTCTTCTATAAATTTTTGATATTTAATTGGTATTACTAGGATTTGTTTACAAATTTCATTGATTACTCTGGGAAGGCTAACAATATAAAGGAGTGATTTACCATCTGAGGCTACACTGACCTCAGCAAACTCTATTAATTCTTCAATGTTTATAAATGTAAAACTTTCTTCTTTAATTGTTTCCATGAAATATATTTCGGTAGATAATATTAGTGAATTTACTGTATTGGCCTTGGCCCAATCGATTGCATAGATAATATTTGTTATTTCTTCTCTTAGGAGACTCAATTTAAATTTGGTTATTTCAATTTCTTTTGACTTATTGTTAGATTCGGGTTTACCTTTAATTAATATGGTATTAGTTATTTTAATTAAATCGTTTATCTTATTCTCTATTAGATTATTAATTACGACCTGCCGATTATTGTTTACCAATTGTTCATTGATCTTATTTACCACAATCATATGATCTTCATGATCAGGTGTGCCCGCTAACCATTTCCACGCCGTGCCAAGTATATCAAGCGATCTTTTGTTTCTAAACTGCATCGGCTGAAGCCTCCTCAGTTCATTCTGTATCCGCGTTATCCCATAGGCCAAAAAAGGCTGATACGGACTTAGGTTTGTCGAATTTTTGACGACTTCTTTTAAAACGGATATGGCCATTTGATATTTTTCTAGTTCGATGACATGGACGATTTTAAAGGTTCCATTCTGGCGCGCGGCTAACCCAGTTTCCAACATGACCACTCTTGACTTATTGTAGTCTAATATGGTTGTGTGACCCCAGCAAAGTGGTAACATAAGCAATCTGTCGGAAAAGGATGTTTATCAATATTTCAAGTGGTTTTTATGAACTATCCTGCCTGACCTGGTTTTAACTTTGGTATTAAGATCTTCGGCTACTATTTCTTTTTTATATAGACGTTAGTTTCGAACCCAATCGTTTATTAATCCTAACGTAGATAATTTCACCTGGATCGTACATTTTTATGGGTTTTTTTGTTTTGTTATGGTACCCTAGGTCTTTGTTTTGTTTCTTTAAGATGTTTTCTGAAATCTTTTCCCTTTCGAGTGCTAATTTTTCTGTATGGATTAAATTTGTTGCGAAAAATGCTTCTATTTACTTTTTATTGGTTGTACTGTGGATTGTTTTATTGTATTCATCTGCAGCCTTGAATATTAAATCCTCAAATTCCATTTCGGGGTGCTCTAACTTCAAGCATCTCATTATTTCCGTACATGTGGAATGAAATCTTTCTATTTGGCCGTTGCTAGATGAAGTATAAGGTGGGGTAGTGTGGACTTGTAAACCTAACTGATTATTTAAAAGAAATTTTATTGATGCAGAATTTAAAGCTTTTCCGTTATCCATTACCACGGTTTTCGTCATACCGAAGGCTATCAATAACTCAAGTAAGGGTACTTTAAGATATTCTGCTGCTTTTGAGTTTAAGAGTTTAACTTGCGCGTACTTAGAAAATTTGTCTATGGCTGTTAAAATTATCTTATTTTGGGTGGAATATAAATCTATATGGATTATTTCGCATGGATATGTCGGAATAGGGGTTGGTTGTATTTCTTGATTCGGAGAGTGTCTTTGATACTTCGAGAGTTTGCATGTTTGGCAAGAGTTTACTATTGCTTTTACTTTTTTCTTCATACCTGGGAAAAAATACTCATATAAAATTTGCTTTTTATTTTCGATGGAATTTCTATGTGCTCTTAGGTGTTCTTTAATTATGATTTCTTGGTCTTGGGTCTGATCATGGACATCTACAGTTTGGATTTGTGTGAATCTTGCCTTGTAATTCCTAAAATGCTCCGGAAAAATTTGCTGAATTTTACCCATGATACTTTCGGAAGTGAAAATACCATTTACTATTCTCGGATCCATTTTTTCTTTTAGAATAGTTACAAGATCGTCTTCGGAATAATTACTTCTCACTATTGTGTGTCTGTGGTATGTGGGGAATGGTATTTCGAAGGTGGTGGATTCGTTATCACCAGTGAGGATAAACAATTGGTTTTTAAAGACATTGATGGGGACTTCCATTGCTGGAATGAGTTCATGCCCCGAGCTTTCATCACTGTGGACTGTAGCTGACGTACTACTAGCATTTATGTTAGTAGGGTTCCTAGAGAGTGCGTCTGCTACGACATTTGAGCTACCCGGTTTATATTTTAACTCGTAGTTATATTCCTCCAGGTAACTTTTCCATTTCTTCAGCTTTATGTTGTTATTTTTTGGGCTGAGAGCATAAGTGAGAGTCTGGTGGTCGGTGTAAATGATCACCTTGGATTTGCCGTATACATACATTCTTAGCTTATCCAATGCCCATACTATTGCTAGCATTTCTCTTTCATTTGTGGGATAGTTTTCTTCAGCTATGGATAACGCACGGGAAAGAAATGTAATGGGTCTCCCATTAGATCCCATTAGATCCAGTTTGTTTATTTGAAATAGGTAAATCCTTGAATGTAGAACATAGTTATTGAGGACGTGATTGATTCTCCCTCGATGTTGTCCAAAGAAAATACGCGTTTACTCCGATTAATGTTTAGAATATCCTTGAAAAAATAGTGGTCCTTGCTGGCCGAATTTCCTGATGTCATTTTCATTAATCTCCGTTGGTGCTGAGGTATCCTTGAGCTTAGTTCACCTTGGCGATGAATGTCCTTGTCCTATGTCCTTGTTGATCCTTCCGTTGTTAATCCTTGTATTGATGAGTAGCCCTGTTGATGATCCTTGTCCAGTTGTTATCCTTTCGGATTGAAGCAATTTTTTCCCTCGATGTTTTCTTGTTGAGTTCCAAACACTGACTGCCTTTTCCAGTGCATATGCTTGGACTTAAATGGCCCCTTGTGCTTTACTCTTCCTTCTCTTTCACTCTGCTGCTTTGAGTGAGAGCGGTGGATTTTTAGGTTACCCATACCCAGGTCCCGTTCAACTCGAAGTGCTCTCCGAACTATGCTGTTGAGGATACTATTAATCCTGTCGAAAACTCTGTTGATGACTCTGCTGATGATTCTGTCGAAACCCTGCCAGAGACTCTGCCGATTTTCTCACCTAGCATGGCATGACTGTGTGCGTGTTATATATGTATATATAAAATTTTTTTTTAAATTTGTTGCTCTCATTGCAACGAAACCCAACGCGCGACTGTACTTGCAAATCAGTGTGAATGAAGGAATGACAAAAAAAAAAACCGGTTGAATCAAAGCTGTGTGTAAGTGTGAGATATAAATGGCAAGAGAATACTCGTAGCTCACACACACGCCCCGAATCAAACGGTGAATTGTCTATTCTCATTCTTACTGGCTGCTCGTGTGTCCCTGTCTCTTTCTCGCATGTAACTGTCGCTTGCAAAGAAAACTAAAGCGCGTGGCACATCGACAACGTATATGCGACCTTTAAATACCCTAACCACAAATATACATATATAGTCATATATCCGACTCCAATACCCAATAACATAAAAATATTTCGGCCCCTAAAATTCATAACGTTAAAGTAAACATCCGTTTTTATAAACAATTGTCCCCCTCAAAACCAAAGCGTATGAACGCTAATCCATAAAAATTAACATAAACAATCGAACACTTGAAGTAATAATTGTCCCCTCAAAACCAAAGCGTATGAACGCTAATCCATAAAAACTAACATAAACAATTGAACACTTGAAATAATAATTGTCCCCCTAACAACCAAAGGCGTGAGAACGCTAACTCAGCACTTAAAATCGGACCAATCAAATCGTCGAAATATCAACCACGCCACCAAAGGGCTCCCAAATTTAGCTATAAATATAACCATAAGACATTTTTGTAAAAGTTCTAAGTTTTCTTTCAAATAATAAAGTACGTTGCTTTTAACTCACGAAAAATATCTTTTTTTTCCTTATCGAGAAAATCGAATATTTAATTGGCGCAGTCGGTAGGATTGGAAAAAAAAAAGTTATTCTATCCGTGTTACATATAGAATTGTTATCCGTGTGTTACATAGAATTGGTGAATAACTATTGTAGTGAACTGTTATTCTATCCGTGCGACGCGTAGAATTGTTATCTGTGCGTTACATAGAATTAGTGAATAATCACTATAAAATAAATTTCCGATCCGACATCAAGAACTTACGGGTAGTGCTCAAAAGTCTACAACAGTGAAAAATATTTTCTGCCAACTGTGCGCGGAATTATCAACTGTGTGTTGCAACCAAAGAAAAAAAATATTTACGCCAACTGTGCGCGAAAATATTAACTGTGTGTTACAACTATTAAAAAAACCAAAAAAACCAAAATCCAAAATAAAACATAACCAAAACCCAGAAAATTAACAAAACAAAACACCACAAAAAACCCAGAAGATCAACAAAACAACACATCACTAAAACCCAGAAAAAAAAAACAAAACAACACATCACTAAAACCCAGAAAAAAAAAAAAACCAAAAAACCATCACTAAAACACAGAAAAAAAAAAAACCAAAACAAACCATCACTAAAACCCAGAAAAATCAAAAAAAAAATTAAAAGAAATAAAATGGCTGTAGAACTCACCGAAGCCCACCTCAACCAAGCCTATCTTCATTAAGACAGGTGGCAAATTACGATGGAGCTCCAGAAAATCTGACGTCGTTTATAAGGAGGATAGATTTTATTATGCACCTATATCCAACCAATGATATAAGGCAGCATAACATACTGTTCAGTGCAATCGAGATGCAGCTCACCGGAGAAGCACAACGACTCTCACAAATTGGACAATCCAACACCTGGCCGGAACTAAGGACACTCCTTATCAACGAATTAAAAACGCAGACCCCCTGTGAGGAACTTCTGCTACGCCTCTACAACACCAGCTATGCAGGAAATCTTCGTAAGTTTGTAACCGAATTAGAAGATAAGTCCTACAATATAACAAACAAATTAAGTCTAGAAAACGATGCGAATAACACCGCGCTTTATACAAACGCGTTAAATAACACCATAAAAGACGTAATAAACAAAAAATTACCCGATAGATTATTCATGACGTTAGCTAGATACGATATAACCACAGTCAGTAAATTGAAGCAAGTAGCTCAAAGAGAAGGGTTATACGAAAATAGTATAACAGAAATAAGAAAATCAAATCAAAGCCAAAATCAGAATCAAAAAGGTGGAAAAACTTTTGTACCCAATAGTACAATTCCGTCTCAAACAAAACAATCAGATACAATACCAAACCAAAAACTATTCCAAGAATTTCAACAAAAATTAAATATTGACAGGGCTCAAAATCCAATGAATAATCAACAGCAAAACAACTATTCAAAGAATAATGTAGCAAACCAGCCTACAAAAAGGCAAAGAGAAAGTAATAGTGGAATTAGCAAAATGGATACATCCGAAAATTTTCATCAGAATGCCTCGGATCAATCGGAAGAAGAGATAGAGACAAGTCCTTCATCAGAATAATGATGAACAATAAACCTTTGAGATGTGTAGTCGACTCAGGCTCTTCAATCAATATAATGTCCGAAAACTTTTTTAATTTCAAAACCTATTTAGGAGATTCCAAAATTCACATGATTGAAGGAGCAGTAGAACTAAAAGAAATTATTTTCCTTGCACCCAGCAAACTTTGTCCGACAGAACAAAAATTTTATATCCATAAATTTTCAAATAAATACGACATGTTGATAGGCAGAACTTTCCTAAAAGCCTGCAAAGCACAAATAAATTATGAAGAAGAATACGCAAAATTAGGAAACTATACATTTTATTTTAGAGATGTTGAAGAAATAGAAGAAGAACAAAACATAGAAGTTTTGGACCCACCCACAGAAAGGGACCCGGAAACAAATTTTGCGATTGAAAACGAAATAATAGAAAGCAATGAGTATAGACTCGACCATTTAAACAACGAAGAAACTCAAAAACTAAAAAAGGTCTTGTACGAATTCAGTGACATTCAGTATCGCGAAGGTGAAAATTTGACTTTCACGAGTACAATAAAGCACTCTATTCATACAAAACATGAGGACCCAATCTATAAACGACCATACAAATATCCCCAAACATTTGATATGGAAGTCAACAAACAAATAAATGAAATGATTGAACAGGGTATCATTTGAAAATCGAACTCCCCTACTGTTCACCCATTTGGATCGTCCCAAAAAAAGGAGATGCTTCCAAGAAACAAAAATTCAGATTAGTCATTGACTATCGAAATCTAAATGAAGTCACAATAGACGACAAATTTCCAATTCCAGTCATGGACGAAATTCTCGACAAACTAGGAAAATGCAATGCTTTACCACCATTGATTTAGCTAAGGGATTTCATCAAATTCAAATGGATCCTGAATCTATTGCAAAAACAGCTTTTTCAACTAAACATGGCCATTACGAATACACACGTATGCCATTTGGTCTTAAAAATGCCCCGGCAACATTCCAAAGATGCATGAATAATCTTTTGGAAGACCTTATTTATAAGGATTGCCTTGTTTATCTGGATGACATCATTGTGTACTCCACTTCATTGAGGAACACATACTATCACTCAGAAAGGTATTTAACAAACTAAGAGAAGCTAATCTTAAACTCCAACTTGACAAATGCGAATTTATGAAAAAGGAAACTGCATTCCTTGGTCATATAATAACAACAGAAGGTATAAAACCTAACCCAGATAAAGTCAAAGCAATTCAAAATTTCCGATACCCAAAACTCCAAAAGAAATTAAATCATTCTTAGGATTATGCGGATTCTTCAGGAAATTTATACCCAACTTTGCACATATTGCAAAACCTTTAACTCTAGGATTAAAGAAAGGAGCTAAAATAAATATAAACGACCCAAATTATATTTCATCCTTTGAAAAATTAAAATATCTCCTTATGAATGATCCTATACTTGCATATCCCGATTTCAAAAAACCATTTTTCCTAACCACAGATGCTAGCAACATAGCTTTAGGTGCGTTCCTTTCACAGGACCATAGACCTATTTCTTATGGTAGTAGAACACTTAACGAACACGAACTTAATTATTCAGCCATAGAAAAGGAATTACTATCTATTGTATGGGCAACCAAATATTTTAGGCCATACCTTTTCGGTAGAAAGTTCGAGATTCTAAGCGACCATAAGCCTTTAGTATGGCTCAACAATATAAAAGAACCAAATATGAAACTTCAAAGATGGAAAGTAAGACTAAATGAGTTTGATTACAAAATTAAATATTTACCTGGCAAAGAAAATCATGTAGCAGATGCCCTTTCCAGAGTTAAAATAGATGAAAACTTTTTAGGATCAACAGAAAGCACAGCAGCTACAATACATAGTGCTCACGAGGATAATGAAAACTACATTCCAATAGTAGAAAGACCCATTAATTATTACAACAGACAAATAGAATTCATTAGAGGTTCAGAAGACAAAGCAGAAACAACAACTTACTTTTACAAAACAAACATAAAAATAACATACAAAGAAATGACCAATGCTTACGCAAGGGATATAATCATAAGATATCTTTGCAGTAAGAACACTGTACTATATTTTCATAATGAACAAGATTTTCCCATATTCCAACAAGCTTTTATCGAAATAATACAACCAAACGCAAATACAAAAACCTCGAAATCTAGCATTAAGTTAGAGGACCTTCAAACGTTTGCACAATTTAAAGATATAATCCTAAAACAACATAAAGAATTATTACATCCAGGAATTGAAAAAACGATTAATCTGTTTAAAGAAAAATATTATTTTCCCGATTTTCAAAACCTAATTCAAAACATTATTAATGAATGCTCAGTATGCAATATCGCAAAGACAGAAAATAGAAATACAAAACTAACTTTTGAAATAACACCAGAACTTTTTAATATCAGAGAAAAATACGTCATGGACTTTTACATGATCGACAATTTACAATTCCTCTCATGCATTGACATTTACTCGAAATTTGCAACACTTGTAGAAGTAAAGTCTAGAGATTGGTTAGAAGCCAAGAGAGCAATTATGAAAGTATTCACTGAAATGGGCAAACCGATAGAAATAAAATCAGACAAAGATTCAGCATTTCTGTGTATAGCACTTTCTACAGATGTAAAGTTAGAAATCACATCAAGTAAAAACGGCATCTCAGATGTAGAAAGATTCCATAAAACAGTAAATGAAAAACTCAGAATTATAAATAGTGAAAATGACATCGAAGATAAATTATTTAAATTTGAAAAATTCTCTACGTATACAACCATAAGACGAGACATAAAACAACTAACCGAACACCAGCGACATTTTTATCTATGCAGGATCCCCGACTATAATACCCAAACAAGAAAAATACATCAAATAAACAATTTAAATGAAGATAGACACGACTTCGAAATCGAATAGTTAACAGACATTAGAAGAAAGAAAATAAAAAACAAAAAAAATCAGAAGAAAAATTAAAAAGAAATAGACAAAAGTTACACACTACAAATCAAAATTCAAGAAGAAAAGAAAGTTAATAAAAGCAAATACGACAATTAATTAATTACAGGTCAACAACACAAGATGACTTTTTTATGCATCATGCTATTCTTAACATTAAAATCAACATGCAGTCAATCCATTGACATAAACCAGTAAAAGCACCAAACGGTTACTTAATATTTAAAACAGAACCACAAGCACAAGAATTTAAAAACCTAATCCATATTCAATACTTAACAGAAAAACTAAGTAGGGAAATTAATGGAATACACATTGTAAAACGTAACAAACGAGGACTAATTAACGGAATTGGTTCAATATACAAATATCTTTTTGGTACTCTTGATCAGGAAGATAAAGATGAATTAGAAGAAAAAATAAATAATCTTGAAAGCAATAGCGTACAAGCAAACGAACTAAATTACGTAATAGACACTGTTAATAAAGGTTTAGAAGTAATAAACAGCCTCAGGGAAGAAAAAGAAAAAGAAGTAAGATTAGAAGTTCTAATCTTTAATTTTGAGCATTTCACAGAATACATTGAAGACATAGAAATGGGCATGCAGCTCACTAGATTAGGAATTTTCAACCCAAAACTTTTAAAACATAATCACTTAAGTCATGTTAATTCGGAAAAACTATTGAATACAAAAACTTCCACCTGGCTTAAACCAAGTTCAAACGAGATATTTATCATTTCAAACATTCCTCAAGAAGTAATAAAAACACTATCTTTGAGATACTTCCTTATCCAGACGAGAATAAAAATTCATACGATAAATACTATTTTAATAACAACACTTTGTTCAATAAAAACACAAAACAAATAGAAACTAACGAATGTATAATAGGCATTTTAAATCAAATCCCAACCACTTGTAAATACACTAAGACATATAAGAATTTTCAAACTAATTACATCTACCAAAAACTAAACTTAATCAAAATTGCGTAAACACGAATTAATAATAGAAGGCAATAACATAAAAAAATTTACGATTGTGCCTTACAACTAAACGAAATATCAATAATAAATTCATTGTTTGACTATAGCCAAAGCATTTATGTAACAAACAATATCACCAGGCTAGAACCTATTTCCTTTATCCAAACAAAAAGATAATTAACGAACATACGAAATATTATACTGCATTTCAAACTATTACATTAACCACTTTTATACTTACTATAATAAGTTTGATTACATACTTAATCTATAAGTTTAAGGCAATGCCACAAAAATTAATTATTAAGCATTTCCGATCAAATAATAATCGTGGTCCCACAGACATAATCGAAACCCCAATTGTTGAAAAAATCGAGTCCCAAATTATAAACAAAATTGATACTCCAATATTTACAGCTGAGAAAAACCCCTCGCTATATCCCAATGTATCCGCCTGAGGACAGGCTATTTTCTTTAGGATGGGGGAGTCATATATCCACTCCAATACCCAATAACATATAAATATTTCGGCCCCTAAAATTCATAACGTTAAAGTAAACATCCGTTTTTATAAACAATTGTCCCCCCAAAACCAAAGCGTATGAACGCTAATCCATAAAAATTAACATAAACAATCGAACACTTGAAGTAATAATTGTCCCCTCAAAACCAAAGCGTATGAACGCTAATCCATAAAAACTAACATAAACAATTGAACACTTGAAATAATAATTGTCCCCCTAACAACCAAAGGCGTGAGAACGCTAACTCAGCACTTAAAATCGGACCAATCAAATCGTCGAAATATCAACCACGCCACCAAAGGGCTCCCAAATTTAGCTATAAATATAACCATAAGACATTTTTGTAAAAGTTCTAAGTTTTCTTTCAAATAATAAAGTACGTTGCTTTTAACTCACGAAAAATATCTTTTTTTTCCTTATCGAGAAAATCGAATATTTAATTATATATATATATATATATAAAAAAATGTTTAATTCTGAGTGGACTCCGATATATATGTAAATGAATATGCATACATATAAAATTTCACATTTCACCCTTATGTGGACTCATATATATATATATATATTTATATAAATTAAACACTTCCTTCACTCACGGGTTAAAAAAATGAATTTTTATTTATAAAGTCACTTTTATTACAATACAGTATGTTTTAATTACAACTGAAAGATGCTGACTTTGGTGAGCGAATTCGGCGGAGTTTAAGCGAAGTTACCGGTTGGTTTGTACTTAGGCTCAAGACTGATTTGCTATGGTTCGATTATGTTGGATGAAGGCTTGGGTAATCGACGTCGTCGCAGGCGGCGGCGTTGGCTGAGTCCAATAGTCCACTTTAAGTGCGTGGGACCATTCTTTGTTTTCACAAGTGTTCAGGACCATTCTTTGTTTATTGCCGAAATTTGTGGCGTGATTCTGCGTATGCACCGAACCCGACACCATTCTTCTAGGGCTGGGAAAATGGGGTGCAGGCTTATTGTTTATCCTAGCGATCGGACTGTTACTTGAGATTGGCGATCATGCGACAAATGGGCATGTGACGATTGAGTGGGGTTGACCAATGGGTATTGCATGTGATGATGAAATAGGGTCGGCCAATGGGCATGCGGTTAATGGGCATGTGTTGACGGACTTGGGTCTATGGCTTCTATGTTATGGTATGAGTTGTGATAGAAGTACTTAACTCCTCCTTTCCAGCGATAGCTTTTCACCTCTCTGCTGCTTATTTGATAGTAATTGTAACAGCGGCGGTTGAACCTCGGCTTCAAAGCGTGTCTTCACAATATACCAGGAGTCTTCTATAATGACTGTCGCGTTTTCCGCTTGGATTATGAAGGTGCCTTCTAGGGTGATGTTTTCTCCATTGATGCTGATGTCCCCTTGGAATTGGTTCAGCAGCAAGGTACCGGGCATTATTTCCGAATGGGATTTTACGTGCTGGTTGTTGATGACCTTACATTGGGGAGGATTCCTTCTTTGCAAGTAGGCTCCTATACATTTACTGTTTTCTAAATTAGTCAGATGTTCCAGTTTACAAATTGTCTTACCATTATAAATTTTACAATTACTCTTTTTGGTTAACCCGAAGTATTTCTTGTTACATTTCATGATGTTTTCATAGTCTATTTCTTCTATAAATTTTTGATATTTAATTGGTATTACTAGGATTTGTTTACAAATTTCATTGATTACTCTGGGAAGGCTAACAATATAAAGGAGTGATTTACCATCTGAAGCTACACTGACCTCAGCAAACTCTATTAATTCTTCAATGTTTATAAATGTAAAACTTTCTTCTTTAATTGTTTCCATGAAATATATTTCGGTAGAGGATAATATTAGTGAATTTACTGTATTGGACTTGGCCCAATCGATTGCATAGATAATATTTGTTATTTCTTCTCTTAGGAGACTCAATTTAAATTTGGTTATTTCAATTTCTTTTGACTTATTGTTAGATTCGGGTTTACCTTTAATTAATATGGTATTAGTTATTTTAATTAAATCGTTTATCTTATTCTCTATTAGATTATTAATTACGACCTGCCGATTATTGTTTACCAATTGTTCATTGATCTTATTTACCACAATCATATGATCTTCATGATCAGGTGTGCCCGCTAACCAATTCCACGCCGTGCCAAGTATATCAAGCGATCTTTTGTTTCTAAACTGCATCGGCTGAAGCCTCCTCAGTTCATTCTGTATCCGCGTTATCCCATAGGCCAAAAAAGGCTGATACGGACTTAGGTTTGTCGAATTTTTGACGACTTCTTTTAAAACGGATATGGCCATTTGATATTTTTCTAGTTCGATGACATGGACGATTTTAAAGGTTCCATTCTGGCGCGCGGCTAACCCAGTTTCCAACATGACCACTCTTGACTTATTGTAGTCTAATATGGTTGTGTGACCCCAGCAAAGTGGTAACATAAGCAATCTGTCGGAAAAGGATGTTTATCAATATTTCAAGTGGTTTTTATGAACTATCCTGCCTGACCTGGTTTTAACTTTGGTATTAAGATCTTCGGCTACTATTTCTTTTTTATATAGACGTTAGTTTCGAACCCAATCGTTTATTAATCCTAACGTAGATGATTTCACCTGGATCGTACATTTTTATGGGTTTTTTTGTTTTGTTATGGTACCCTAGGTCTTTGTTTTGTTTCTTTAAGATGTTTTCTGAAATCTTTTCCCTTTCGAGTGCTAATTTTTCTGGTGTATGGATTAAATTTGTTGCGAAAAATGCTTCTATTTACTTTTTATTGGTTGTACTGTGGATTGTTTTATTGTATTCATCTGCAGCCTTGAATATTAAATCCTCAAATTCCATTTCGGGGTGCTCTAACTTCAAGCATCTCATTATTTCCGTACATGTGGAATGAAATCTTTCTATTTGGCCGTTGCTAGATGAAGTATAAGGTGGGGTAGTGTGGACTTGTAAACCTAACTGATTATTTAAAAGAAATTTTATTGATGCAGAATTTAAAGCTTTTCCGTTATCCATTACCACGGTTTTCGTCATACCGAAGGCTATCAATAACTCACGTAAGGGTACTTTAAGATGTTCTGCTGCTTTTGAGTTTAAGAGTTTAACTTGCGCGTACTTAGAAAATTTGTCTATGGCTGTTAAAATTATCTTATTTTGGGTGGAATATAAATCTATATGGATTATTTCGCCTGGATATGTCGGAATAGGGGTTGGTTGTATTTCTTGATTCGGAGAGTGTCTTTGATACTTCGAGAGTTTGCATGTTTGGCAAGAGTTTACTATTGCTTCTACTTTTTTCTTCATACCTGGGAAAAAATACTCAGATAAAATTTGCTTTTTATTTTCGATGGAATTTCTATGTGCTCTAAGGTGTTCTTTAATTATGATTTCTTGTTCTTGGGTCTGATCATGGACATCTACAGTTTGGATTTGTGTGAATCTTGCCTTGTAATTCCTAAAATGCTCCGGAAAAATTTGTTGAATTTTACCCATGATACTTTCGGAAGTGAAAATACCATTTACTATTCTCGGATCCATTTTTTCTTTTAGAATAGTTACAAGATCGTCTTCGGAATAATTACTTCTCACTATTGTGTGTCTGTGGTATGTGGGAAATGGTATTTCGAAGGTGGTGGATTCGTTATCACCAGTGAGGATAAACAATTGGTTTTTAAAGACATTGATGGGGACTTCCATTGCTGGAATGAGTTCATGCCCCGAGCTTTCATCACTGTGGACTGTAGCTGACGTACTACTAGCATTTATGTTAGTAGGGTTCCTAGAGAGTGCGTCTGCTACGACATTTGAGCTACCCGGTTTATATTTTAACTCGTAGTTATATTCCTCCAGGTAACTTTTCCATTTCTTCAGCTTTATGTTGTTATTTTTTGGGCTGAGAGCATAAGTGAGAGTCTGGTGTCGTGTAATGATCACCTTGGATTTGCCGTATACATACATTCTTAGCTTATCCAATGCCCATACTATTGCTAGCATTTCTCTTTCATTTGTGGCATAGTTTTCTTCAGCTTTGGATAACGCACGGGAAAGAAATGTAATGGGTCTCCCATTCTGTTCTAGAGAAGCGCCTAGTGCGATGTTTGAGGCATCGGTGGTTAGATGGAACTCTTGTTTAAAGTCAGGGTATGCTAGCATAACGTCTTGTGACACTAATGCATTTTTTACTTTCTTAAAGGCATCGATTTCGGCTTCACCGAATCGGATTTCGATCTTGCTTGAGACATTTTTCTTGGCTTGCCATGTTCTCCTCGCAATAACGCAGTCAAGGGTCTAGCTAATTTAGCAAAATCTTTGATAAATCTTCTGTAATAACTAGCTAGTCCCAGGAAGGAGCTTAGTTGTTTTAGGTTTTTTGGTATGGGGAACTTTTTAATGGCTTGGATTTTCTCTGGATTGGTTTTAACTCCTTCCCTTGAAATTACTACGCCTAGGAAGTCAACGCTATGTCTTAGGAATTTGCATTTATCTACTTGGACCTTCATATTTGCCTTGGACAAGGTAGAAAATACCAAAGCTAGATGTCGGAAATGCTCTTCCTCCGATTTACTGAATATTATTATGTCGTCGATGTAGACGTAACAAATCTTTCCAATGAGATCTCTCAAAATATCATCGAGAGCTCTTTGGAATATTGATGGGGAATTCTTTAGGCCGAAGGTCTGGGAGTCTCGTGAACTCGTATTTCCTCCATTCACGGCGAATGCCGTTTTTTCAATATCAGATTCCTTAAGGGAAATCTCTTTAGATCAAGAACAGAGAAATACTTATTGTTGCCCAACTGCGCAACCATTTCTCCGATTTCGGGGATAGGATACCTATCCGAAACTGTAACTGCATTGGGCTTTCTATAATCTATGACCATCCTTTAAGGCTGTCAATCTTAGGACTATCCACACAGGGGAATTATAGGGCGACCGTGAGGGTCGTATTATACCATCTCGTAATAATTCTTGTAGCTGGTCTTCTACTACTTCTCTTAGAGAGGCTGGATATGGGTAATGCTTGGTGTAGACTGGAGTGTCCGTTGTCGTTCGGATTTCTCCTTGGACATTAGTAGCATAAGTCAATTTTTTATTTGGGTCCGCGAATAGCGATTTGTACTCCTCTTGGAGCGCCTTCAATCCTAATTTCTGCTGATTAGTGAGCTCATCTGATTTGATGGTATGGACCTGATGGGCTCGCATCTGCTTCACTTTAACAACATGAGAGTTGTTGACGTATAGTAGATCTTTCCCTACATCAATGATAGCGTTTAACTCTCTTAGTGAGTCATTACCTAGAATTCCGTGGAACGGATTCAGATTAGGTAATAGGAAGAATGTTATTGGTTTATTGGGTTCGTTAAATAAACCCAAATGGATATGGCTGGTTATTAAAATGCGACCACTTACGGTGTTCGCGTAAAACTTGTGTTCATTCATTTTGATATTTTTTGCTATTTCTGGTTGGACATAGTTCTTGTTCGAGCCGGTATCTATTAAGAAATTGTATGAGGTTCCGTCTTTGTCCCGGACAACAAAGTACGGCAAAGAGGAACACTTTAACCTAAAAAATTAACGGTGTCCTCAATTTGTGGTTGTTGAGGCTCCTGTGATTGTGGTCTGGTTTCCTCTTTGTTCTGTGGATAAAATATGTGAGGTAAAATATTCCTCCTGCTGTTGATATTGTTGAACCTCAGAATATGGGACTAATTCAAAAGGGTCTTCTTGGCCCTGATAAGCAGCCTGATAATCGGACATATCGGAGTAATGCTCTTCTCGAGGCGGTATGGTGATATATTGTTCACCTGACATACCGGTTTCGATATGGAATTGCCTCTGCACTTTATTGGGAAAGTTTGCGGTGGACTGGTTGACTCTCTTGAGAGCAAATTGTTGTGGTAAATTAACATTCGGTTTGTTCATGTAGTTAACTTTTTTGGTTAAAATCGAGCCATCGACATCCATTGGAGTTGGTGCTGGCTGAGGTTCGGGGCAAATGGCCTCGGTGGTGCGTTGAAAAATACGGGGTTATTAGATTGAGGGAATCTATTTTGGGAATGAACACGTTTTGCATGGGTTTCTGATTATAATAGTTGTTGTTGTTGTAAGGTTTGGGTGGAATTGCTGGTATGAACGATTGTTGAGGTTGCACGTTAATTTTAGCGTACTGCGGGGGTTTTAGTCCTACAGGTGGACGAGTGTCACGATGGCCGATAATGTTCCAAGCCCTCTTATTATCCAACATCTCGCACAATTGCAATGCATGCCTCAGATCTTTGGGTTGAGCTAAGCTCATTCTGTCTGAGAGATCTCCGTTCAGACCTCTGATGAAGGTATCTAGAGCACTATCTCTGACCTGTTTAGCCATGGCTTCCATAGTCTCGGGAGTATAACCCATCGTTTCGATTTGGTCTAGTATTAGCGACATCTGTTGGTGAACTGCGAAGTAGAAGTCATGAATGGAGGTGCCCTTCTGGGTCATGGTAAACAGCTGATATTCTAAAGTGCTTAAATCTCGTTTGTCCGTGTACTCAGATAACAAACACTGCGAGATTGCACCCCAATGTAATGCGGTGCGATAGACTTTCAACAATGTATTGGCATGGCCTGTAATTTTTCCTCGAATGGTCATAAGAATTGCATAGTATTTGGGTGTTCCCTGAATGGGGGCATACAATTCCATCAATTGTGTGGCGGTAGTAAACCATGTTGAGAAATCCTCACGGCTACCTGAGAATTTGTCAAGATTCTTTACGATGTCTGGCACTTTATCTAGTTCATGCCAATCATCCTGAACGCCAGCTGTCTGGTCCCTAAAGGGAATATGTCCTGACTGAGAATGATTTAATTGTTTCACTATTTCCTGTAACTGAGACGACAAAATTGTCTGGATAGCTACATCTAGTCCCTGTATTGACAGTGCTTCGATTCTATTTGCGGTTGATGCACTTGAGGTGGATGCTGTCGGAGCATCAGAACCTGCTGCATGAATACCACCCTGCTGAAGGACTGTGGCTTTAACCCAGTTGTCTTTAGTCATTTTGGAAATGGATTTTTTTTTTTTTTTTTTTTTTTAATTAGGATTAATTCAAGGTGTTACGGTATCGCGAATACGAAAAATATAATCCGCGAAAATTAATTTTTTGCTTATATTGATAAAAATATAGCGGTATGTCCGCTAATCTTGTATTGATAAAAACATAGCGGTATGTCCGCTAATCTTGGATTGATAAATATAGCGGTATATCCGCTAATCTTGGATGGAAATGGCTTGTGTTATTATACAAAAATTTCAATATTATGTGGTTATTTTTATAAAAATATTTTTTTCAAAATTTCAAAATTATTTTCCCTTAATTTTTTTCTTTCTTAATTTTTCATTATTTTCTTTTTCTTTTTTGAATATTACTTATTATTATTTTCTTTCTTAATTTTTCATTATTTTCTTTTTCTTTTTCGAGTGGGGAAAAAATTTAATTAAGGATTTTATATAAAAAAAATTTTAGCTTCTACTTTTCTTTGTTTCTTTTCTTTTTTAGCAAGAGTTGATTCTTGATCTTGATTCACAATTTTTTTCACCCACTGTGTTTTCACAATAAAAATTTTTATTTTGATTTATTTTTGCTTAAATTTATTTCACTTAACTTACGTTAATGCTATCATCCTCGGTGCTTTTTACTGATCGGTTTGTAGGAGGTCTCGCTTTTCCAACGTTGAAGGTACTAACGCTCCTGGGCAAACACTTTTTGGTTTTCAGTTTTCCTCCGAACTGGTCTTAGAGGAATTCGCAGCGATTAAAATGACCCTGTCTGATTCGTGGTATAGTTCGATATAGTGTTTTTGTTTCACTGACTCTAAAGGCCTTTAACGCGTTTTTTGGTCACGAATCACTGGTATCTTTGACTAACTCACGATCACGCTGTATTTAGCAGGGTCCCTGCTCGGGCGCCAATTAAACACTTCCTTCACTCACGGGTTAAAAAAATGAATTTTTATTTATAAAGTCACTTTTATTACAATACAGTATGTTTTAATTACAACTGAAAGATGCTGACTTTGGTGAGCGAATTCGGCGGAGTTTAAGCGAAGTTACCGGTTGGTTTGTACTTAGGCTCAAGACTGTTGGATGAAGGCTTGGGTAATCGACGTCGTCGCAGGCGGCGGCGTTGGCTGAGTCCAATAGTCCACTTTAAGTGCGTGGGACCATTCTTGTTTACACAAGTGTTCAGGACCATTCTTTGTTTATTGCCGAAATTTGTGGCGTGATTCTGCGTATGCACCGAACCCGAACCATTCTTCTAGGGCCTGGGAAAATGGGGTGCAGGCTTATTGTTTATCCTAGCGATCGGACTGTTACTTGAGATTGGCGATCATGCGACAAATGGGCATGGACGATTGAGTGGGGTTGACCAATGGGTATTGCATGTGATGATGAAATAGGGTCGGCCAATGGGCATGCGGTTAATGGGCATGTGTTGACGGACTTGGGTCTTTGGCTTCTATGTTATGGTATGAGTTGTGATAGAAGTGCTTAACTTATATTAATAAATGTACATATATATATATATTTTAATATTTCCCCAATAATACTCATCAAGGTCCCTGCTCGGGCGCCATCTGTAAGGAAGCTCTGGCTGGGGTACAGTTCTCAGTCCCAGAGTCCCGTCTACAGAATATTTATTTGATCTGGAGACCTTGATGAGTATTAGGATAGGGGACTGAGACCACATGAAGGGGAGAAAAGGGAAGGGAAAGGAGTAGGAGGAGAGTCCAAGAGAAGTAGCAACGACTGATCTCAATTTCCACTCGTCTGCCAAGCGAAGCCCGCTTGGCCAAGATCCGTTGCCTCTTGGACTGGGAAAGGGAGGCGTGAAAGGAAATGTTAGTGTGGTTATTAGAAAGGGATGGTGAAGAGGAACTGCAACGACTGATCTCGTCTGCCAAGCGAAGCCCGCTTGGCCAAGATCCGTTGCCTCCTCACCTTGAGTGACTGAGCCTAGAGACCAGCGACTGACTTCGTCTGCAGGAGAATAGCTCATCCTGCCGAAGTCCGCTGATCCTCCGGCTCCACTCAAATAGTTAAGTGGCCAAGGACATGGGAAGGGAAAGGGTATACATAGATTCGGTGACGAATAAAAAAATAATGCCGGGTGTGTTAAACGATCATAGTATAGAGTTTATTGATAATTAATTAATTCTAAACATCTTTTGCAATTTGGCAGTCCTACGGCACTCAAGCAAAACAAGGGGGAACTTTGGACATAGGCTCACCTGCTAATCCTGGATTTCACTTGATGGTTGCCTATGGTTCTATGTCCTTGTTTTCTGCTGCTGGTTCACTGGCGCAGTGATTTTCTCCTAATTCTAACTCTCTGTTGAAACCCGCCTTGCTCGGCCTACTTATGTCCTAACGGTGAAAACATACGATGCGTCTTGTGCTTTGGCACCCGTCACGATCGCGTCTCTCTCTCTACCTTCGATTTTTCATGGTCTCTTTAGCTCGGCTTGCGGCGCTGAGTCCGCTGTCGGGAGGTTGTTCTCTCCGCAACGCGTCGACGCTGCAGCCGCATCAAGACGGTAGCTAGAAAGAGAGGGAGGTGTCGATCGTAAGTATTGACTATTAGAAAAAAAGAACTACAGTTAGTTTTCATGTTGGGATATTTAATGTGCCCTCCATGGGCGTATTAAAAAATAAAAGTAAAAATGAACGCGCCCTACATGGGCGTAGTTTAAATTGCAATGATAATGTGATTCGTCACATAATAGATCCATATAAATCAAGATATAAAATTATAATCAATATAGGGATCAGTCAAACCACACATGTATTCCATATCCCACCTAGAACAGAAAAAATTGTACGCATTGCAATATCAAAAAATAATAACATCTTTATCCCTAATCAAGAATTACACCCGGGGGTATTCGTCGCAAACACAATTGCTTCTAAGACTAACCCATATGTCCGCATATTAAATACTAACAACACAGACGTGCAAATTACAAATATAAACCTATTAAATGAAAAACTGTCCGATTATGAAATCTTAAAAATAGACAAACACCATGATTCAAAACATAAATCCACAATAACGAACAAACTAGCACCCCATTTTCCAGACTTCGTGAAAGAACCTCAAGAATTATGCTCAGAATTTGATGATGTATTAGCGCAATAGAGTCTGAACAAATATCCTCCAACAATTTCTATAAACAAAAATTAAGACTCAAAGACACAACACCAATCTACACCAAAAACTACAGGATAGCACACATTAAAGAAAACGAAATCAATAAACAAGTGGACAAATTGATTAATGATGATATTATTGAACCATCAATGTCTAAAAAGTCGCTACCTGGCAGCAAGGAAAAACGGTGGAGATTGGTAGTTGATTATAGAAAAATTAACAAACAACTAGTAGCGGATACATTCCCACTACCCAGAATGGACGATATCATCGACCAACTAGGACGCGCTAAATACTTCTCTTGTTTAGACTTAATGTCAGGATTTCATCAAGTAGAATTAGAAGAAAACTCTCGGGACATAACATCATTTTCCACAGATAAGGGCTCATTCAGATTCAAGCGATTACCATATGGATTAAAAATTGCACCAAACTCGTTTCAAAAAATGATGTCCCTTGCATTCACGGGTCTATCACCATCCCAAACATTCCTTTATATGGATGAACTAATTGTAATTGGGTGCTCTGAAAGTCACATGATTAGAAACTTAAGGAATGTTTTTGAAACCTGCCGAAAATATAACTTAAAATTGCACCCTGACAAATGCTCTTTCTTCAGACATGAAGTTACTTTTCTAGGACACAAATGCACAAATAAAGGAATTTTACCAGACGAAAGCAAGTTCAAAACGATTCAAGATTACCCGACTCCCAAGAATGGCGACGAAGCCAAAAGATTTGTAGCATTTTGTAATTATTACAGTAGATTCACTCCAAACTTTGCATACCATGCACAATTTATCAATAAATTATCAAGGAAAAATGTAGAATTTAACTGGGATGCAAACTGTCAAGCAGCTTTTGAATACTTTAAAAACAAATAATTAAGCCCACAAATACTCCAATATCCGGATTTTAATAAAAAATTCTGTATCACAACTGATGCAAGCAAGATCGCATCTGGAGCAGTCCTTAGCCCAGAATTTGATGGACTCCAATTACCCATATCATACGCATCTAAGGCGAAAGCAATAATCGAGCAAGAATTAACAACAATACATTGGGCAATTCAATATTTCAAACCATACATATAGGAAAAAAATCCTAATTAGAACTGACCATCAGCCATTAACATACCTATTTCTCTAAAAAACCCATCGTCAAAGCTTACCAGAATAAGGTTAGATTTAGACGAGTTCGATTTTACTATAGAATACATCAGGGGACAAGAAAATTTCGCAGCGGATGCTCTCTCCAGAATTGAATTTGAAAATATAAAAAACATAGAAACTAATAAAATACTTAAAGTAGCAACAAGATCGGAAACAAAACAATTAACACATAAGGAAAACAAAATTAACAATAACAGAATAGAAACACCAAGAATATATGAAATAATAAATCCTAACGAAGCCAAAAAGTACGCGCAAATTAAATTCAAAAAACGCAAATGTTTTATTACCAAAAATAAAGAAAAATTACTCTCCTTCAACATAGGCGATTTGATCATTTGTGGAAGAATAAATCTGGATCGATTCCTTCCAAGGCTTGAAAAAGAAGCCGGTGCTCAAAGAATCTATAAACTGAAGATAGACATGTCAGAAAAACTATTTAGGTCTTTTACACTTAATGAACTAAAACAAAAAGGAAAACCCACATTAAAACATTTAGAAATAGCAGTTCTACCTCAAGTAAAAGTAATAACAAATAAAGAAGAAATAAAAAATACATTAAATAAATATCATAATGACCCAATAGAGGTAGGTCACTGCGGGGTAAACAAAACACTAGGAAAAATAAAAAGAAATTTCTTTTGAAAAAATATGTCTCGGGATGTGCAACATACATCAAAAATTGCGAAAAGTGCAAACTAGCCACAGTAACCAGACACAACCACTCCCCATTGATCATAACACCAACCCCTACAATTGGACCATTACCAAAAATAATAAATGGTAATGAATACACAGTTACTATTATCTGCGATCTGTCCAAATATCTCATATACCAATACCAAACAATAGTGCAAAAGCGGTTGCAAAGGCAATATTTGAAAAATTCATTTACGGCTCAGTGAAAACAATTCTAACAGACATGGGAACAGAATATATGAATTCAATACTAATAGAACATTGCAAAAATTTTAACACAACTAAAATTAACTCCACGGCGCACCATCATCAAACTCTTGGAACAGTAGAAAGAAGCCATAGCCATACTTTCAATGAGTAAATCAGGTCATATATATCCATTAAAAAAGACGATTGGGATGAATATCTAGCATACTTCACATATTGCTTAACACCACTCCATCCACCATACATGGTTATGCACCTTTTGAACTAGTCTTTGCAAAACATCCTAAAAGTATCCCATTTTCATCTGAAACTGTAGAACCCATTTACAACATTGATGACTTCAATAAAGAAATAAAATTTAAACTACAAATAGCACAAAATAGAGCGAAACTGCTTATCGAAAAATTTAAAGCATTACAAAAAGAAACATATGATAAAAACACAAAAAAGTATCGCTAACTGATCGAAAAATTTAAAGCATTACAAAAAGAAACATATGATAAAAACACAAAAAAGAAATACTTTTAAAATGTAAACTCTCTATTATTTTCGTTAATTAATCCTTGGATTGTCTTTTTATTTTCGGATTTTATTTCTGAATTTATTAATTGCACATGTGGTCTTATTGCCTATTCTTGAGAGAGTGTGCCCGTACCCCGCCTTAGTGTATTATACCCCATTAGTGTGACCAAATTCGGTTATCGGGGAAATTCACTGAGACGAAGAGCAGGCTTATTTGAAATATTCTTAATGTTTACATTCGGCCAATCCTGACATTTGATCGACCTCGATCATACAATATAACATACAACTTACAATATACATATACAAATACTGCTTATCAAATACATATTACAAACAGAAGCTCACAGTTTTATCACACGCATGCATCCACGGCTTGAGTCGGGCTGATTCTAAGATACCTTTGTAGGGCAATTGAGTAAGTTGACAATCGTCAATATCAGTGACTTCGTAACGGTCATTTGGAAGAACTCGATTTATCTTATAAGGACCACGGTACTTAGGAGCGAACTTTTTGCACGATCCGGGAGTGACATCAACATTGCGAATGGCAACAAAATCATTGACTCTATAGGATAAGGTGCCTTATGCCTTAAAGCGTATCGCTTTTCATTGCGCTCCTGCGATAATTGAATTTTCGCACTTGCTTCTTCCCTAGTGGCCTTAATGTTACAGCGGTTTTCTGAACTAAATTTCTCGTCAAGATACTCGGTTAATTCGTCTACTAAGGGGCCTCGCTGATCGCAACCAAACAACAACATTGACGGAGTTTTACCGGTACTACACTGCACTGAGTTATTAATAGCGAACTCCACACGATTAACTAATTTATACCAATCGGCTTGGGCTAAAGGTTCTGACAGCTTTCCCAACATTGGGGTCAACACACGGTTCACACGTTCGACCTGCCCATTGGCTTGAGGGGCAGCAGTCGCTACTTTAATGTGGTCAATATTTCGGTTTTCTACAAATTCAGAAAACTCAAACGACGTAAAACAAGTACCTCTATCGGATATAACTCTTCTTGGTCGGCTATAATAATCAAAATATTTTTCTAATGCGGCGGTAACTTCTTTGGTACTAGTGGAATTTACGGGATACAATTTCACAAACTTTGTAAATGCGTCAATCACTACTAAAAGATGCTTTCTTTTCGATGTAACACTTGGTAAGGGACCTAAGTGGTCAACATGAATAGTATCAAATGGAATCGGACTTTTCGGAATACTATGCAAGGTTCTATTATGTATAGTTCTTGGAACACTATGTAGAATACACGGCAGACAATCTTTTATAAACGACTCAACCTTTGGATTCATTAACGGGAACCAGTACTTTTCTTTCAAGTTGTTTACACATTTATCAACGCCTAAGTGACCTAGAGAAACGAGAAACTTCTCGTGACACCTTCTTATTAATTCCCCTTGCATGCGAGCCGGTGCATACAAACACAGTCTTTCCTTAGCATTTCTTTTGTACACTATACCATCTATTAACTCAAATCCAACATCATTGCCTTTTTCTAAATTTTCTCTTAGTTTACGGATATCCGGATCTCTTATTTGTTCTGACTGCAATAATAAATCAACATCTTGCGGAGACGCACCCACTACACCAACCAGCTTTGCCGACTCATTTCGATCGAGCTGGTCACTTCTTTCGCTTTGGTTACTTAATCTCGGATCAACAGAACTTTCATTTAAAGAAACGCAAGGTTTATTCTTAACCAGTTTTAACCGACTTCTTTCTAAACATAGCTCACACAGCCTGAAACAACTCTTCGCTAAATGAACACACGGGTTTGTCCCAAACGGTCCTAAATAATTCTTCCCTAAAGGAGCACATGGTTTTATTTTACACGGGCTTATCTCACACGGGTCTATCTTACACGGGTTTGTCTCACACGGGTCTATCTCACACGGTTTTATCTCACACGGGTTTTTCTCACACGGGTCTATCTCACACGGTTTTATCTCACACGGGTCTATCTCACACGGTTTTGTCTCAAACGGTTTTATCTCAACTTGTCTATCTCACACGGTTTTGTCTCAAACAGTTTTATATAATTCTTCCCTAAAGGAGCACACAGCTTGGTCAAATCTCTACCAGACTCACACGGTTTAACGCAACTTTCCTCAAAAGTAATATACGGTTCACAAGGTCAATTGGGGCATTCTGGTCTCTCTTCACTAATAAATCGCAAGGATCAAAATCACCTTCTACAATATTCTCTAACAACTCGGTTTGCCGACTTAATGCGTCTACATGGCCCATGTTTGAACCGGGTCTATGAGCAATGGTATAATCAAAGTTTTCCAATTCCAACGACCACCGCGCAATGCGGGGATTTATGGATTTTTTACTCAAGGTTTGGACCAATGAATTACAATCGGTAACGATCAAAAATGGTCTGTGTTCTAAATAAACGCGAAATCGGCGCACGGCATATATTATGGCCAAAGTTTCAAGTTCAAAACTGTGATAACGGGACTCGGCGGCTGTCGCCTTTCGGGAATAATAAGAGACTGGATGCATTTTGCCATCAGTCTGTCTTTGCATCAAAGAGGCACCAAAGCCATTTGAACTAGCGTCAGTATGCAACTCAGTTTCGTAAGTAGGGTTAAAGATAGCTAATACGGGCGGACTGGATAAGGCGGATCTTAATGTGAGAAATACGTTTTTAGCGGTTTTGTTCATCGAAATGGACCACCTTGTTTAAGCAACTCAGTTAATGGTTTAGCTATGCGGGAGAAATCGGAACAAATTTGTGAAAATAAGAGAATAAGCCTAAGCACGAGTGTAATGCTTTGCTGTTAAGTGGTTCTGGGTATTCTTGAATAGCTTTTAAATGTGTATTATTTGGTAAAATTCCCTTATCACTGACTTCATATCCTAAATAATCTATGCTCTTCTGTAGGAAAATGCTTTTCTTCAGATTGAGCTCTAAATTGTACTGAATAAAACGATCTAACAGTTTTGCTAACAACTTATGATGCTGATCTACGGTGCGGGTGGCAAGAATAATATCGTCCATATAAACTACAAGTTCTCGATCTCTAATCATATCACTAAGTATGTTCGATATAAATCTCTGAAATACAGCTGGTCCGTTCCTTAGACCAAAAGGCATTCTCAGATATTCGAACTGCCCATCGGGTGTAACGAATGCGGTGTATTTAATTGAATCCTCTTCCATACCTACATGGTAAAAACCACTTTTCAAATCTATGACGGAGAAAACGGTCTTGCCCTCCAGGTATTCTAGGCAATCTTCTATCAAAGGCAACGGAAAATTATCCCTCACAGTCTTCTTATTTAAACCTCGATAATCAACGCACATTCGTATATTGCCATCCTTTTTCCGCACTAGGACGATGGCGGACGCATAGGGAGAATTGCTTGGTCGGATTACATTATTGGCTAACAACTCACTAACCGTTTTAGAAACGATTCCTCTTTCATAATATGATAACCTTCTAGGACTACTATGAAATGGTGTTGTATCTGTCAGACATATTTCATCATATATTTGGGCAACCCGTAATTAATTGAAAATCGGTCAATGTAATGCTCATGCACGATGTCTCGGCACTCACGCATCGCGCCTAATCCAAATTCACTGCCAACAGTAGTATTCCCGGTATCTGACAGCGTTGCACAAACGGTTTGCAACTCTGTTAGCCATTCTCGAAACGGGGATGCATTCGTGTTTACATTAGGGTTATTACAATAATTATCTAGATCAGTGGTGTTATTACTAATGGTATTATGCTTAGGATATTTAGTAAACAGGGATGCACAGAAGGATTTGTAAACAAAAGCAATGGTACTCTTTAATGATGCGGAATTCTTTTCATACTTTCTTACATTTTCAATTAATGAGAACTTAAGACCTATTTTATTCAAGGCGTCTCTACCAAGAAGTAGTTGCGTCGGCATAATATTATCGGGAATAACTAAAAATTGAATTTCATAATATTTTTTGCAAAACAGAACTAAACATTTGACTGTTCCAAAAGTCAGAATAGAGCCACCGCTCAGTCCATGAAAAGAACTTTTAACTAATTTATCGCAATCTAAATGCGGCATCAACGCTCTACTGGCAAAACTTACTGGGCTTCCGGAATCTAATAGGGCAAAAATATTATTAACATCAGTGCATCCCCCTTTACAAGATATTCTTAAACTTACTAATTGAATAAATGACTTATCATCAATGGTGTCCGGGTCTTCACTAGAGCTCATGGCGGCGATCTTGGTTCGCATTGGACAATTCCGGTACTGATGGCCCACATTGAAGCACCGATAGCAACTTCCTTTTGGTCTCTCCGGACGTGGACAGTCAAACATTAAGTGACCAATCTGGCGGCAATTGAAACATCTCTTATCCTTTGCAGCAGGCGTAATGGCCTGCGCACGGTCTGAAGTCTGACGAGCCTGAGGAACGTAGTTTTTGGCTGGTGGCTGAACTGTCTGAAAACGCATCATCTTCTCTCGCAACTCGTTCAGAGAAGTACAATAATACAAAGGAGCTGACAATCCGGTTCGATCTTGTAGTCCGTCAACAATGTATTTGACCACATCGGTGTCTTCAAAATTGCCCTGCTGAGCAATATTTCGCATAATTATGAAATACTGCAAGAGTGACTCTCCTTTGCCAATCGGGCGCTTCCTCATCTGGTTAGCAATCTCGTAGTTTGTCATTTGTAGGCCAAATACCTTCACAAGGGCATCCTTCAGCTCGTTCCAGGTTGTAGTCTTTTCATATGTCATGTATGCCTTAGCAGATCCCTCCAGCAGTCGGTTGCCCAACGACCAACATTGGGCATCACTCAGTACATACACTGTTGCTGCTTTCTCCAGCTCACGAATCCATACGTGAATGGACAGATCACCATCACCAGAGAATTTAGGTACGGTAGTTTCGACGTCCTTCAAGTTCATGCGGCAATTATATTCCGGTCTGCTTAAGTTCTCCTCCAGCTCCATAACACGTGTTTTTAGCTCCATTAGGTTTTTACGTGCTGTATACAATTCGATGCTACTAAGAATCGAAGCCAATTCGTCGGTTTCGCTCGCTTGTGCGCCTTCACGAACATGCACGTTCGTGTCTGGCCCTACAGGGGTCTCACGAGACATCGTCGGCAACTGGTTAGCACCCACTTGATCTGTACTTGGCTGCTCAATGTTTCCCACGCGCGCTGCTCAATAAGAGGCTCCGGACCAACATCCACAAGTTGTCCGGTAAGCACATTTGCAGACACTGCTGGGCTGACTGCCTGCTCTTCGGGTACATCACTCTCTCCAGACTGATTCTGTGCCATGACTGCTTTTACCAATGCTCGCAATTGGTAAATTGACGCCTCTCTGTCGCAAGGTACTTCCTTTGCCGCTAGCAACTCAAGCAATGCGGTTTTGTTTAATTTAATGATCTCGGTGTATTTCATAAAAATACTTTCTTTAGGGCAAACTCCACACCTGATTTGTAAACTCTCTATTATTTTCGTTAATTAATCCCTTGGGATTGTCTTTTTATTTTCGGATTTTATTTCGAATTTATTAATTGCACATGTGGTCTTATTGCTATTCTTGAGAGAGTGTGCCCGTACCCCGCCTTAGTGTATTATACCCCATTAGTGTGACCAAATTCGGTTATCGGGGAAATTCACTGAGACGAAGAGCGGGCTTATTTGAAATATTCTTAATGTTTACAAAAAAATGATGCAGGACATAAATTAGAAAACAAATACACAGGCAAATATAAAATACAGAGCATAGGTCCTAACAATAATATAGTAATAACTGATGATAAAAACAAAAAGCAAACAGTACATTTAGATAGAATAAAAATAATATAAAAAGGATATGAGAAAAATAAAAATTTCTTTTTGAAAAAAAGGAGGTGTAGTATACTTTTAGGGACAGGATTAGGCCACATACTGAAGTGTGACCTATGGATAGAATATAAGTAATTAGAACTTAAGCATAGCTTTAAGTACCGTTAAGGACACTAGCCATAAGACCAATGTAAATGTTCGCCTATAAATACCGGGCTTGCGGCCCCAATAAATCACTTCAAGTCAAACCTTGCCTTCGCCTACTTCAGCAGCAAAGCAGGTTTGGAGATCGTCTCTTCCACCAGAAGAACGGGCGTGGGGGCCTGCGTAGGCCTTCTTATGCTCATTCTAGCGTCGCATGTCGAGAGGACTGCGCTAGCCAAGCAATTTGCCATATTTTCAGCGCTGTCCACCTGAAGTGTTACCTCGTTTAGAGAGCTTTTGAAAAGGCTGCTCTTATTATGCTGCTGGCTCTGTACGCTTTCTCTTGCGGGATTGGCACTGGCAAGATTTCTCTGGACCCGAGAACGGTCAGTATGGCCTCGTGATCACTGGCGGTGTAGAAATTGCCGACTTCCCAGGTTGCGTTTCGGTACAGAGAGCTACTGGCGAACGTCAGGTCTACCGCCACTGTTTAGCAGGGTTCCAGAACCGCTCTTCCCTTTGAGTTGGTATAAGTGCTGCCCCAATCCACTGCCCAGGCGTTGAAATCACACGCGATAAGGCAGGCTGTGTGCAAACGGGCGTCAGCTGCCAGCTCGTCGACGGTCCCGCAGAATTCATCAAAAGAAAGACTCGGGGGAAAGTAGCAACTGTGTACAAATATCTTGCCTATGCAGCCACGTATGTAATGCCTCGCAGCCTCCACTTTCGTCAGGGGGGTGATGTGAGTGCTGCAAACGATGATGCCGGCCTTGCTTGATCCGCTGCACACGCTGTTCCTGCTGGGAACACCCGTCCATTGCTTGCAACCAGGTATTTCCCCTTGGGACTTTTGGGAGTTTATGCCGCTCCCTGCTCGACTGGTTCCAACAATTCCGAATTAATTGTTAGAAATTTTCTGAAAATTAATTTAATTTCTGTGGAAAAAATGCAATTGAAATTTTTCTCCACAGGGCGGATTTGAACCTGGTACTTTTGCCTCCAAGGCACAGTACATATCTTGAGGCGCACAGTCTGAGTTGACAGCTGGAGGGCTGAAACACGCTATGTACTCGGGGGACCAAAAAACAAAAACAGGGGACTCAAACCAGGAAAAGAGCTTTTTCGTTGGAGTTGTCGAAGATGCTAGGGTGCGACCACCCCACTACTACTACTGGCGCCACTCACGCCCCTGATCAGACGACCACCGACGGCCCTAGTAGGTTTTAGGCGGAATCACGACCGGGTGACAGGTGATTCAGGACAACCGTGAGTAGGCCTGCGTAGCCAGCATCGTTTCACACCGTTCTCTTTAACTTTACAGAGTAAACACGTCCCAAATCGAGTAAAAAGCCGGATTTCTATGGAGCGGAAACAGCGTCGTTCAATTCAAGTATGTGGCTGTCCTCTGTGCTCTTCTGTTTGAGAAGCACGAATTTATGCCCTTACTTGTTGAATGACAAAGCGCCGCTTTTCTCGTATAATTTCTCCTTGTTCATCGGATAATCTAGGACGTGGCTTAATGATTAGATTGCTTATTGGTTTGGTTTGATAATTTTAATTAGCTGGACAGTTTCTTCTGTTAAGCGTAAATGTAACATGTTTGCATTTCTGCTCGTTGACCCGTATACGCCAGGTTGCTAACCATTCCTCTACCACCTTGAGGTGTTCTCTAATTTTGCAGAGGCTTGTATTGGGCATTTGGATCTGCTGAGGATTGCCGTGTCATCGGCAAAAGTGGACGTTGTAAGTCCTAAACTCGTTGGTAAGTCTGCAGTGTACAGCAGGTAGAGCAATGGGCCGAGTACACTGCCTTGCGGTACACCAGCTTTAATTTCAAAATCAGCCGAGACGGAGCCATTACATCTTACAGCGAATTTCCTATTGTAAAGGTAAGATTCCATGAGTTTGTGGGTGTACTGTGTCAGTTTTTGCCGGATTTTGAACATCAGACCCTCCAGCCAAACTCTATCGAAGGCCTGGGCAACGTCGAGAAAGAGTTAGTCGTGTTAGTCGGATCTGCCATTTCCTTTTCAAAAAGCTTCGAAAGACATGGCAGCTAAGTTTTGTCCTTTCCCACTTTTGGAATCATGATGATAGTGGACCTTTTCCATGTTCTTGGAAGTAGCCAATTCTTATTATAGCGTTGAACAGTTTGCAGATGTATTGTATAGCGATGATAGAGAGTTCTAGGATCATTTTCGGTGTGATTAGGTCATGGCCAGGGGCTTTTTTCGGCTTTATGTAGTTGTTAATAACTGCAGTGATTTATCCGTTGGGAAGTACTTGGAAGTACAGATGAGTTTGATGTTGGATTTGGCTGGAAAACCCTTTTAAGATGTGTGGCAAATACGGATGCCCTCTCTTCGTCACTGCGGGCCCATCCACCGGTTGGACTCCTTATCGAATTTTTCTCTGTAGGAGCGCTTAAAGTTGGGTGGGCTTTCCACAGAGGATGTTTAGTGCTGGTTGGACTGAGCTTTCTATGTATTTCTTTTGAGCCCTGCTTTCCTCTTGTCTTAACGCCTTGGAGAGGTTGCGATGAGCATGCCTTAGGCGAAGTTTTGCTGCTGGTGAGCGACTAATCTGCGATTCTCTTCTTAGACGCTGTTTTTCCGTTACTAATTGTTCGGGGTTAGTGTAAGAAGAGCATGTGGAGTAGATACTCTTGCTGCAGCTTCCATCATCGACTTATGGTAGTATAAATAGTATGTATTTGTTACTTGTTAATTGCTCGTTGCTTTATTTGATTGATCTGATCACTTTGGTTATTGCTTACGAACTGACTCTCTGCTCGCAGACAAAGTAGTAAGAGAGTTAGATATTCAACAATAAAGAGAGCATCTTCGCTTGCAAGGCAGAGCGAGAGACGCTTTATAAAATCAGAGAGTGAGGAATCAATATCAATAGTTATAACGGTGCTGTTCAATGAAAGACGTTAGTGTTTCTTGAAGTTATTAAATGTTTATTTATTTATATATATATATAGGCACTAGCACATAAACCAGTGACTAAAGGTTGTCGCAACCAACACATAAATTGGGTGGACCTCGGAGTGAGATTACAAAGGTAGAGATGGGGGCCAAAGACACAGCGATGCACACCCGATGTAGCTACAATTGGTATCTGATCTTACTAAGAATAATGCATTTCTTTTATAGTACAAAATAGCGAGCTCACCAGTGCATAGTTCGACATAGTGTTAGGTCAGCAAAATACGTCTTTGTTGATAATAGCTAACTATAGCAGCTTAATTAACTAGTTCTTTATTGTTTACTGCTGACCATATCAGATCTACTTATGACTGATGAGCCATCGATATCTATAATCGGGTTACATACTTAATTGACATACATTTCCATTTGTTCTATATTATAATTGTCTTAATGTTAGCTTATTTTATATAATCTAAACACCAACATACTCCCGGCCGTTGAACCAATGGTATTGTTAGCGCTACGTAGGAGATGATAACATGGTGAGCCGGCTGGCTGGGGTCTTCTGGCAATTTCCAGTTTTGCTTAGTTTCCAGTTTTCCTTGAATGTTGCTTAGTTCGTCGTAGCTTAGCTGCATCTTTATGAATTGTGTTGTTGTTGGCGCTACTTTTGTTGGGCCAATGCTGAAGTTGCCAAATCGGACATATGACAATTTTATTGTGTCTGTCGTAGTTATACCGTGACCTGTTATTCGTATAGCAGAACTCCTTGCTGTACACGTCGGGTCTAGAGTTAACAATCCAGTCTTCTTAATAGTGACACCTTGTATATTATCGTCACAGGTCACTGCGAGTTCAATTGGTCTAGTGGTGGCAAAAATCCACTGATTTTCTGATACATGTGTACCACACGAAATCTTTGTCTGATTACAAGTTGATATTTTGTTTTGAATAGCTTGAACTCACAGTTGCTATTAGCCGTAAACGTCGTTTGTTTATCAAATCAAATATATTGCTCGTTGTTGACTGATGGCATTGTTCCAAATCGGCTCTTGAGCAGAACCAATGTATTGATTCTGTTCCTTGTTGACAGCAATTATGGGAATTTTAATGTTCATGATTACAATCCCATGAGTTCCAATTGCTGGAATGGGTACCAGGTTATACAGTTGCACTGCCTGCTTGCGATTGTGTCTTGTGCCTTCATTAAGCCATATAATTGCAAGATGTCGTTATCTGGAACTGGCAAATCCAAACCAAACGGAAGATGTCTCTTCAATTGGTTCAGATGTTCCCGAAGCTGGCCTGGTGATAGTAGTAACGGGCTTATTTTGCTATGATGGGCATCTGTAAATACTCGGGAAATTTCGGTTTGAATTCGTTGCGAATTCCCTGCAATAACTGTCATCTGAGTAGTTAGCGTGATATACCATTGCAATGCCTTTACGCATTGTCCTGGACCTTGGTCATGTCGTTCATTTGTTGTTCCATTAGTTTCATCTGATTTTCAATTGTGGCTTCATCTCGTTTAAAGATATTTATCGTTGAATCAATTACAGATGTCTGATTTTGCAGCAAGTTTAATAAGTAATCTTCATTTGATTTAACTTTTCGTATGGTGCCTGACATCTCTGTTGCATACTTTGAGTCCAGCACACCAAATAAGCCGTTCGCAATGTTCCCAATTATATCGAAAGGCGATCGTCGTTGGCGTTCTATGTGAAGGAGATCATTTCCTGTCCGTAGCTCTGAGTTGACATGCTCGAAGTGCCTCTGCATTGCGACTCTTTGTTGCCACCGTGCTTTTGCGATCTAGCGGTTGATCAGGTCGTTTCTTTAAGTGCCGTAATTCATATGCAAATCCTGTTTCTTGAATTTGCTTAATGATCACTCTCCGTGCTTGGTCCAACTCTTCCAACTCTAACTGAGCCGTTGGTTTCCTGTTCTGCTTGTAGCACATACGCCACTATTCGCTGTAGCCGGTAAAACGAATTTCTGTGATTTACCGTATATATCCATTCAATCTTGTTGTTGCCGTGGCAGTCACCATGCTGAATACCTTGGTTTTCTTCATAGCGGTATCCATCGTGTGCTCTGTAGGCTTAAATGGTGCTGGCCAGCCACGTTGTGGTCCATGCAAAAATAGTGGTCCATACAACCATAATGTGCGCTAAGGTGAACTGCTGATATGCCTCGAGGCAGAACATCAGCTGCGTTGAGCGCTGATGACACATGACGCCATTGCCATGGATGTGATACTGCGTGTATTTTTGTCAACCGATTAGCCACAAACGTGTGGAAATGTGACGCCCGTGAATTAATCCACGAGAGTACTACTGTTGAGTCTGACCAGAGAAATGATTCCACACTTTCTGATCCGAATTGGAGATCCTGTCGAACTCTATCCGTGAGTTCAGCTCCAAGTACAGCTGCACATAGTTCCAGCCTGGGCAGTGTCTGTTTGTCCAGGGAGCCACTCTCGACTTGGCGCACAACAATCTGACCGAAATTTGGCCATTTTTAGT